>NW_027605325.1:0-26905 GCF_048128805.1 Centroberyx gerrardi | reverse complement strand
TACATGAACATAGGTACCAGTCAGGCAAGCAGGAATGATAGCGGGGTTCTTTATGTATGCTGCACGGTTGCATTGTTTCACTTGATCAGGAAACAGCACTCTGTGACACACTGTACACACACACGTCGGGGCACGTTGTATAGCCTGCTTGAAAGATGATATAGCCAGCTGTATCAGCCTGCTTTGCATTTCATTGGGTCGATTATTGGTTGTAACGAGTTGCTGAAGTCTGGCACCAAAAGTTGCCTTGTCTATATTTTCTCTTTATGCGTTGGGCACAGCGCAATTTGTGAAGCATCCTGAAAGCTGGTTCACTGGCATACCTGTTTTTTGTGTGAAGTGCACAGCGTTTTACATGGTGTGATCTGAACTTTGGATCATTTATATATCTGTTTAGTAGAGACTGTTTTTGTTTCTTTCTGTACACTTGGTCATTTGCATATCGTTCTGTTATATAAGACATTTGTTTTGTGCGAAATACTTCATCTTGATTGTATCGTGTAGTGATATATGATTTCCTTTTCATCCGAAATTTTTCATCTTGATTGTATCGTGTAGTGAAACAGGATTTCCGTTTTGTCCGAAATTCTTCATCTTGATTGTATCGTGTAGTGAAATAGGATTTCCATTTTGTCCGAAATTCTTCATCTTGATTGTATCGTGTAGTGAAACAGGATTTCCGTTTTGTCAGAAATTCTTCATCTTGATTGTATCGTGTAGTGATATAGGATTTCCGTTTCATCCGAAATTTTTCATCTTGATTGTATCGTGTACTGATATTACTTATTTTCTTTGCACGGTATTCAAAGTCATTTGAATAATTTAATGACAGTTTTTTATTCATCCTGAACAGTAGAGACTTTGAATATTTGTTCTTATCATGCAGCCTCTTTTTTGCCTTTCTGTTTTCATAGCTTGAAGCTTTTTCACTTTTTCTCTTTGCTACAGCTCTTTGAATTTTCTTTTTCCGTTGCCCTTTGGTCATTTTTTTTAAATTACTGGATGCATGTAGCTCAAATTGCTTGCCATATGAAGTCTTTCCTTGTTGTTGGTTTGATAATTTTGCATCATTACCGGTCTGTGTTTCAACTTGCTGAACAGAAAGTGTGACCTCTGCCGTTTCAGCACATGCAGCTGGATCAGGGATGTGTGCAGCAGGATCTGCTTGGTGTGGAACATCATTTACAGATACATCTACCCTCTGAAATGAGACGGGCATGAAATTATATTGCTTATCAGGAGACACCCAGTCAAACATCATATGTAATCTCTCAATTAGGGCTGCAGCTATCGATTATTTTAGTAATCGAGTATTCTACCGATTATTCCATCGATTAATCGAGTAATCGGATAAGAAATACTTTTGCTTTATTAAAGAGCAATAGTAAATATACAAAAGAGAAAAGCTGTCCGCACGAAGCTGTCCATACGACACTGTGATTTACTGAAAACGAGGTGAAATAATAATTATTATTGATATTTATTACTAGGCCTAAATATCATACAAGTTCATAAGACTGGCTAATGTACATTTATTTACTATGTTGAAGGGTTGCCCTACACCTGCTGACCCTACTCACTGCAATCAAACTAAACTGAATATACCTGCTGTATTGGACTGGTGCATTTTAGGCTCCAATTGCTACTTACACCACCTGATATTTTGCTTTCTGGGGTATTTTATGCATCACTGTGAGGGGAGTAGGTGTGTGTGTGTGTGTGTGTATGTGTGTGACTATCATAATAATAACATGAATGAAGCTCAGGCTTTCACAAATTGACTGCAGCATTTTATTTTCTTTACTAGCCTTCATCTCATCCCGTTTTAATATTAAGTGCTGACTCCGCCCACCGGGGCCAGTTTCGGCGTACGCCGGTAGAAATTACAAGTGGACCATATCCTACAGTCCCTGCTCTCAGCGGAGGGAAGGAGCTACGCTGTGTGTGGGAAGCGCTGTGATCGTCAGACCCCTCTGGATTAGACAAGCAAGTAGAGAAAACCGGCATCAGCCGAACCAATTTATTGCCAAATGCTTTGGGATTCAACACATTAACATTGCTTCCCATGGTCAGAAAAAGTCGGCAGATTTGTTGCTAGTCGCTTTTGAGAAATAAAGTCGCCAGGGGGGTCTGAAAAGTCGCTAAGTCTAGCGACAAAGTCGCCAAGTTGGCAACACTGGATCCGAAACTTTGGACACTTTCTGTCGTTTTCTCTGGCCTGTCTCTTCTCTTCGCCCCTCGCTATTTTCTCTCTCTTTCTCCAGCGCGTTGTGCAACAGTAATAATCATCCGTGCGAAACACTGAGTGTGTATATAGTTATATGGATTAAACGAAGCTTCGATGCAAAGAATTTGCATCGATGATTTTTAGTAATCGAGTTACTCGAGTTTCTCGAGGAATCGTTTCAGCCCTACTCTCAAATCTCAAACTTTTGAAAGACAGCATTAAAGCTTTGCCTCCAGAGTGTTCCATCAGTATCAGTCCATCAGCTGACCTGGAGTGTGGGTCAAAGATGCCATATCTTCCAGAGGTGTCTCTGAATACAGCAATGGTGGTCCCAGATAATGTAAGCAATGCTTGATTGACATCGGTTGAGAGACACTGAAGTCTTGTTGCAAGGTTTGGGTACAGCGCTTCCATTTCTGCACAAGGGGCAGTAGCAGTGAAGAAACCATGCATTACATCTGCTTTGATGACATCGTACTCATGGTTATTGCACATAGCCCAGCATGGGAGCTCATCAAAGGCCAAACGTCTCTCCTTAAATCTGTTCTCTATCTCGAGCATTGCCCTGACACTAGTGTACACAGCATCGCCTTCCTCCAGTATGCAATCAAGATCAGGGCTTTGGAGCTGCTCATTTTCATTGTGATGGACAAGAAATGTGAGAGAATTACAAGCGCACTGAGCATTTCTGGAGTACTCATTATATCTAGCATCAGCCTGGCAGTGGGAGGCTCTGACATACATCACATCTGGCTGGCTGGCTGTGACCTGTACAGGGGCTGTGTGACCAGACTCTGCTGTGTGTGTCTGCTGACTGGGTACACCAACTTCTAAGCTCAGCTTCCTCCAACGCTGTTTTGATGCTTCTGATCTTTTCCCTCGCCTTGGCATGGTTATCCCGAGTTCAGCAGTTTTTCCCCAAAGAAAATAAGCTTGTTGCAAAGTATTTACTCTTTATTACACTATTGGACACAGATAAAATGTACCTTTGTTCCCTATAGGATCAATAAGTGATGAAAATGTGTACAAAAGTGACAAACACTGCTATAGAAATGCAATCAGCGTAAATCTAACAGGAATAAATGTAAATATTTTCTGTAAATTTACTTATATTCCAAATTTAAGGTGCAAGTGTTAATACCACTATACAATGAACACTACTGTAAGAACTGGGTGATATGACAGTTTTTTTTTTATAGTTTTTTTCACTCAAACAGTATTTCTCACTCACTTCAATGTTCTACACAGGTCAATATAAAAGTTCAAATGTCCACTTAGGTTGTTGATTCTCTTTTGATACCTTATACAATGTAGCTGTAAATTGGCAGATATGGCTATTGACAACTGAAATTGAGACTATATTTATCAGCTACAATCAGTAATAGGATGTAGCCTACTCTTGTATTTGGAAGCAGCAAACACTTATTTCCACTATATTTACAAAATATGTTTGCAATAGAATTCAGACAGCTACAGACAGGTCTAAGGAATTACCTGACCTTACTCAATATTTAGATGTTACGTCTTTAAATATACACTGGTAGAGAACGGTATGTATTGCAGTAAATGCAATTCAGAGATAGAAATGTCAGTAAGTGCGATCTCAATACAGAAATATGAAGAATGATCTGTATCAGCTTATCTATTAATTGTTCTGTCTCCAAAAGAACTGAAAATAATGTAATAACTCCTTTTCAGTGTAATGTCAGTCAAATTTGAGTTCTGAGACGACTCAACTCAATTGCCTGGTAATCAGTAATAGAATGTACTTTTGAAATATTACAAGCAGCAGGCTATTTCTACTTGTTTAATTTGAATGTAATTCAGTAAACACAAATCTAAATCAAATCAATGTAATATGTAAGTGTTGTGTATATAACTGGTATCCGTCTAAAATACACACAGTAGATAGCAACAGATGTAAATAAATGTGTATCAAGAGTTCTGTATCAATAAACTATTAAAATTTGTCTAATTTCTTATGTCAAATGCAACAGATCAGTTGATTTTAATTCAGTGTAAACAAATTCAATTCAGCTCACTCAGTTGAGCATGAAGTATTAGGGAAAAGTCTAAACAAATATGAGTGCTTTCAGCATCAGTATTCTACCACCTGTTTACCATTCACCAGTCAGGTACGTTGTTCTGCTGACAGGATACGGCTGCTTCAGATGTGTCGAGTTTCTTCTCCTTGGCAACTTTTAATAAACACTTTGATATGGCTATTCAGATCAAACAAATGGATTCTACTCAGACTGTTATTAGCGTGGATCTGCAACAATCAGAATTAACTTATGTATAAAATTCTCAATAGTTTAAATATAATTCAGTACACACAAGTCTAAAGAACTCTAAACAGTCTAAACAATTAAATATATGTAGTTAACTCAGTTCAATATTCTTTCTATTCAGTTTCAATATTAAAGTACTCAGTAGTTCTGTAGTCTATGAATAGCAATTCTTTAAATTCTGTCTGGATACAGATTAGTGCTTTTCAAATCCTGCCAAATGCAGTGGGAGCACAGTTAGCAACAGAGAGAGTGTGAAAGAGAGAGAGAGAGAGAGAGAGAGAGAGCAAACAAATTCAGAGAGAGACAATTCGGTGTAATGGGGTGTGAGTGCAATCAGACAATGCAATCAATATAGTGAACACCAAAGCAATGTATCAAAAGGTGCAAATCTCAAAATCGTTTTTCAAAGCAGTTTCTCAAAGCAGAATCTCAAATTGTGTCACACAATGGTAGAATGTCATCCAAAATTAGATAGAGTGGGATAGACTAGAGGAGAGAAAGATAGAATAATCCAAAATTTAGATAGAGCAGTATAAGGGACAGAAAGAGAAGAAAATCCAAAAAAAGACAGAGCGGTATAGACTAGAGGGATAGAAAGATGGAACGTGTATAGAGGTGCAACTGGAACCAGCGGCAGCAGCAGCAGCACACCTGTAAGACAAGAAGAAAAAATTCATAAGACACGGTTGTTGAGTAAAATAATTGAAATTAACAAACCAGTACCTGTAACACTTGTTCATAGATGCACGGCTAAAAACAATGTTGTTCTCCTTGAACAAGGGTAAACTGTACGATTAGATGCCTGTCAGCTTACATCCAGTTTGGGTTAATGCTGTACTGATGTTTGAAAAGGTTTACAATGTCAACTGTGCAATGAACATGAAACAGACATAGCCTACTGTGGTGTACAGACCTGTCAGAAACAAATCAGAACAAGTTAATATGCACATCTGTCATGTATCTCTATAGCCCTACAGCCTATTTACAGTAATTAGGCAAGGTTTACAATTAGGAGTGAGCGTAGTCTTACAAACCAACTACAGCATCCACTGTGGACAATGGGCTCTTTATATGCTTGTCAGATTACTCTAAAATTGTATTAGGAAAACTGTGGATAATTTCATAAAATATTGTGTTATGTTCCACTGACCTTATTTTGACTGTAGACTAATAGAAAGACACAGAATAAAATCACTGAAAACAAATTCTGAATTGCCACATGTTTTTTCTTGTTGTATTTGCTGAGTATTGATTGAAATTTGTTCAATGAGCAATACCACTTAAATGTTTGCACTGCACACACTCAAGAGTCCAAGTTTTAAGGCAGTTGCTTAAAGATTTTGGTCAACTCCCTTGACTTTTTGCACACTTTGTTATGACAAAATATATATATTTGGGATTCTTGTGTTTGAGTACTGTCCACTATACACTCTAAAATACTATTACTACATTAGAATATACAAACTATTGCAGTGATACTACAGGTGCTGAAATCCCTATTTTCTAAGAATTTGTTTTGGTACTTTGCTTTGGTACTGTAAAAAGTGTGAACTTGCTGATGAGGGTAGCTCAGGACAAATCGACAATCTCTGTGAGAGTGAGAAAGAGAGAGATGGGTTAGACAAAAGCAGCTGATCAGAGCAAATTGCCACAGCAACATCACAGCAGGGACACAACTATCCATACAGCGTGGCTTGTTGTGTGTTAAGGTCCAACATTAACAGTTAGACATACAGTATATACTCTCCCTCCTCCTCACCATTACAATATCAAAGGGCTTCTTAGCAGCCACATTATGAAACAAATTAAATCAACAGCGGCACTGGTTTGACCTTTGACCCCTGTGTGAACGGGGAAAAATGCCCACAAAACCTGAGTAAGGAAAAAAAAAAAGGGAGAAACCTTGGGAAGGCTACACAAAGCAGGATGTGAGAGAGTGGGCAGACTGAAATCAATAGAATAAACCCAAAACTGCCCTGCAGCACAAAGATCACATGTGTGAATCATAACATGAGTGGCAACCTAAAATTAACTCACCTTGAGGATGTGATCACCAGAAATGAAATCTGTGAACAAAGGAGGAGGAAAAAAAAACACTTAACTTTACCACTAAGCAGTCACAAACAAAAACAAAAACACCTAAGCAATTCAGAAAAAGTATAATTGTCATAGTAAAAACCACCATCAAAACACATAATGACATATTAAAATACTACATTAGAATATACAAACTATTGCAGTGAGAGTATAGGTGCTGAAATCCCTATTTATTCTAAGGATATATTTGGGTACTGCACTGTAACCAGCAGTATTTAATGTTGAAGGTAAAATGTAGAGAATGTTCCTGTTCACTTGATTGGAACTACTTTAAAACACACGTGAACACACTGCATACTCACACACAGAGCAGGAGTCTCAGCAACGGCAATCTGTAAATACAGGGTAAATACAAGAGCAATGAGACATTGACACACCCCAGAGCTGTCAGAAGACAAAGCTGTTGAAAAGAGGCAAAATTACTGTAAAGCATGAACATTCATAACTCAAAAACTACAAATCCTATCACTCAAATATTTACACATAAGAAAGCAGTGTGCTGGAAGATATAACCACCACAACTGCATTGCAAAGAAAATTGAGGGGATGAAATACGAACATGTATGCAGGCATAGATTTTTGCCCTGTTTTAAATGGTATTGCAAGGGATTTACAAGGCAATGTAAATCCCTTGTAAAGTGATAGACATATGCTAAGAGGTTATTGATTAGTTCATGAATTTACCACTAAGCAGTCACAAAAAACACCTAAGTAATTCAGAAAAAAAGTACAATTGTCATAGTAAAAACCACCATCAAAACACATGACATATCAAAATACTACATTACAATATACAAACTATTGCAGTGAGACTATAGGTGATGAAATCCCCATTTATTCGAAGCATATATTTGGGTACTGCACTGTAACCACAAGTATTTCATGTTGAAGGTAAAAAGTAGCGAATGTTTCTGTTCACTTGATTGGAGCTACTTTAAAACACACATGAACACATCCTCACCCACAAAGCAGGAGTCTCAGCAAGGGCAATCTGTAAATACAGGGCAAATACAAGAGCAATGAGACATTTACACACACCCCAGAGCTGTCAGATCACAAATACAGGCTAGTCTTCTCTTACGTTTAACTAGTCTCAAATATCTTTATCTGTATCATCTCAGTGACAATGAAAAAACACCACCCGGTTTATCTAAAAAAATTTTGGCCAGGTTACTATGTTGTAGCTTTAATTGGCCGCTATTTTTACATCTGTTTTTTCAAACTAATGCAATTTCTAGCTATGACCGATAAGATAGCCACATTAACGTTAGCCCGGTTAGCTAGTGAAGTGGTCAACCTTGGTTGTCGACTGGAAATAACTTGTCAACAATGCTAACTAACATTATTAACGTTAACGTTACATAAAGAGTAATGTCAGTCTCTTGCTAGCTAAGCAGGCTAACGTTAACACTGGGCAGTTGACGTTTTCAAAGCAGTCTTCAACGCTACCAACCTAACATTAATGTCTGAAAGCTGTCGCTTGTCTCAGTTAGCAAGTAATGTTAAATCTAATGACATTTTAAAAACAGAAACAATGTCTCAGCCTACATTGGACCAACATAGCGGTAAAATGACCGTTAAGTTGGCCGATAAAGCGACGTTGCCCTCACCTTCTCTTACCAAAACACAAATGATATTTTTCTAACCGTCACAGGCAGCTTTTACACGTGGTGCGTTCAGGTGAACTGGGAAATGGGAGACTTCCAGCTTGTCAAAGCCACTCGATGCACACAGACGCTACATGCGTTAAGCTCACCAGAATATCAATGAATACAACTTCCGGTTTAGGCTTTCAGCCTTCAAAATAAAAGCCATAAAGTTTAAACCTTAAAATATAGATTTAAACAGATTTATTTTTATTTATTCATCAAATCCAATACGTGTGTGTGTGTGTGTGTGTGTGTGTGTGTGGCCCCCTACGTGTGTATGAAAGTGGAGAAGTGCAGACAGCAGCATTAGGAGAGCTGCATTAGGAGAGAAGTAGTAGAAGTAGTAGTAGTAGTAGCAGTAGTAGTGATAGCAGTAGCAGTAGTAGTAGTAGTATTAGAGGTAGCAGTATTAGACGTAGTAGTAGTAGCAGTAGTAGTAGCTGCAGTAGCAGTAGTAGTGGCAGTAGTAGTAGCAGCATTAGAAATAGTAGTAGTAGTAACAGTAGTAGTAATACTAGTAGCAGTAGTAGCAGTAGTAGTAACAGTATTAGAAGTAGTAGTAGTATTAGAAGTAGTAGCAGTAGTAATAGTAGCAGTATTAGAAGTAGTAGTAGTATTAGAAGTAGTAGCAGTAGTAATAGTAGTAGTATTAGAAGTAGTAGCAGTAGTAATAGTAGCAGCATTAGAAGTAGTAGCAGTAGTAATAGTAGCAGTATTAGAAGTAGTAGTAGTATTAGAAGTAGTAGCAGTAGTAATAGTAGCAGTATTAGAAGTAGTAGTAGTATTAGAAGTAGTAGTAGTAGTAGAAGTAGCAGTAGTAGTACTATTAGCAGTAGTAGTTTTAGCAGTAGTAGTAGTAGTATTAGAGGTAGTAGTAGTAGCAGTAGTAGTAGAAGTAGCAGTAGTAGCAGTATTAGAAGTAGTAGTAGTAGTAGTAGTAGCTGCAGTAGCAGTAGTAGCAGCAGCATTAGAAATAGTAGTAAGTTGATTACAGTTGAAAGAAAGTTGAAGAAGTTGAATTGTAGTAAAATGAAGTGAAAAAGTTGAATTGGAGCACTAATGCTGACCAAACGTACCTAACTGAAAAACTACAAATCCCAGCACTTAGATATTTACATTGTGAGAAAGAGTAGGACTGGCTGAACATTTTAATGTGTAATATATGCATGTAGTCTTAAAGTTGTGGACATTGTGATAGTTCAAATATGTGTAAGCAGAAAAAATCTGCTCATAGGAGCCAAAAACTGAACAGCACTAGTGTTGAACAAACCATCATAGCTCAAAAACTACAAATGCTACCACTTAGATATTTACATTGTCAGTGACAGAAGAAGTAGCTGAACAGTGTGATATATAATATATGTATGTAATGTGAAAATAGTGGAAACTACATCAGTTTAAATACTGAATGTGCAAGAAGAAAAAGCTGTTTAAAGTAGGCAAAATTACTGTAAAGCACTAGTGTTGAACAAACCATCACAGCTCAAAAACTACAAGTGCTATTACTTAGATATTTACATTGTGAGTGACAGAAGGAGTAGCTGAACAGTTTGCTTTAAAATATATGTATGTAGTATGAAAATTGTGGGAATAGTGACAGTTTAAGAATGTGGAAATGACAAAGCTGTTTAAAAGTTAGATAGGGGCCGTAAAACACAGTTTTGCACTAGTGTTGAACAAACCATCATAGCTGAAAAAGTCTAAACACTATGACTTAGATATTTACATTGTGAGTGGCAGAAGGAGTAGCTGAACAGTTTGATGTGTAACGTAGGGTTGGGCGGTATCCAATTTTTGACACCGTTAAACCTTCCCCAAATTTTCCCGCGGTATACGGTATTACCATCTGATAAAAAATCACATTGTATGGCTTGGAGGGAGCCGCCAATTCCAAATGATGAATTTATGTAGTCGCTGCTATACCGTTTCCTGCCACAAGGTGGCTGCAGTGCACTTCAACTGTGATTTTCACACGACAAAAATGTGATACATGTTCCAGTTTTATTCTCTGAACAACATCAGAAACGGAATAGCAAACGTTGCATATTTACAACAGAATATTGAAACAATAACAACAAAACATGTACAAAATTAACAACATGTCATCTATCTTTATTTCTAATTCCCTCTGTTTGATAAGTATATTTGCTCCTATTTTAGTACGAAGCCTCCTTGTTTTCTGATCTGCTTCTGTTACGGTACGTTAGGTAGACGTTTTTTTGTTACTGCAATGCATTACGATAATTACGGTAATCGACGACGGCATGCTCCAGAGACTTCCGCCGGCCGAGCCGTCTTGTGGCACTTGTACGTTACTGCAAACTACAGTTACAAACAGGCACCAGGAGTTTACCAGTATCCACCGTTGTTTGCATGTAAGCTGAAGCTAACTGAAGCTAACTGAACCTGGGCACCGATGTGTTCCCGGTGATCCGGCCGAGATTTCGGCGGGGGTCCGGGGCTTGGATCGGGAGGATCAATGCGGGCCGTGGGCGCGGTGGAGAGGCAGCGGCGGAGAGAGGAGACGGACACAGTCCAGCCGTGTACTAGGTTTTGACCTAGTTTTTTCCCCCGGCCTGTATTTGAGGCCGGCCTTTATTTGTTCGTGTCGACCACAGCCCCGGCCATTATCGGAGACCCGGCTTTTAATTCACTACAGGCCACTATTAGAGGAAATACGGTATTTACTTTTTCCAGCTTGAGCAGGGCACGTAACGGACTTACAACTTTGCCTGCGGTGCTGAACACCCGCTCTGATGGTGAGCTTGTGGCACACGCGCACAAGTACTTTCGGGCCACCCTCGACATCAGCAGAAAGCGGCTGGTTCCATTTGACTTCCACCAGAGAAGGGGATCTTCGTCTCCGTGAATCACAGGCTCGCGACAATAGGCATTCATCTCTGATTCTGCTTGCTCCTCTATGGTGCCGAGTCCGACGGGACCTGCCGCGCCCGCCGCATCAGCTTTTTTTTGCAAGAGACTGCCCAAAGTTATCTTTTTTTTCGGGGGTGCAGGTTGGGCATCTCTCTCCTCTTCTTCTGCCAGAAATTTTTTTATGACGGTAATGAAACGGACACCGTTGCTATTTTCAAATACCCCGGGATACCGTATTACCGTATTACCCTAGTGTAACGTGTATATAGTGTGAAAATTGTGGGAGTCATGACAGTTTAAGAAATTTGAATATTTAGTTAAAAATCACAGCATCTGAAGTCTGAAGAGTAGCTAGAGTGGGGATGACATCACACACTCTAGCAAGCTGAACATTCCACCATTCATTTCTATTGGGAAAAAATTCCCGTTTAAACGTAAATAGCGGAAAAACTAAACATCGGAACGCTTAGAAAAGTAATAGCACGCTATTCCCGAACATGCTGAACGTTTGAGAGTTGGAACCGCATCGATAGCTCAAACGGTTCAAGCCGCATTAAAGTTTAAAAAAGTGTCCGGAAGAATAAAAAGAAGTTGAAGATATTGAAAAATAATAATAAGTAAGACGGATAACAATAGTTTGCTTGCTGAAGCAAGCACACTAAATAGTTTGCTTGCTGAAGCAAGCACACTAATAAGTAAGATGGATAACAATAATTTGCTTGCTGAAGCAAGCACACTAATAATAAGTAAGGAGAATAACAATAGTTTGCTTGCTGAAGCAAGCACACTAATAATAACCTTTATTTGTATAGTACCTTTCATACACAACATGCAGCTCAAAGTGCTTTACACCAATAAAAGGCAGATAAGAGACAGATAAAAAGATAAAATTCATATAAAAGAACAAGCAAGATGCATTGCATAAACAATTATTGACAAACTCTGTTCTGTTTCTGATGTCTGACAACCTCCCGGGTGTTCAGTGATGATTAGGAGACACCATGCTAAGTGGCTCACCAGTGCTAATTAACTTAATCTTTTTAAATATCTTAACGTGTGTTTTGAGTCTAGATAGGAGCCAGTTTGCCTCTTACATTGCTGGTAGTGGACCCAGGTAGAGAAACGTGATTTGTAAAGTGATTTCATGTGCCGGTTGGCACCTTCAGCAAGATGACATGATTAAACATAAGTAGAATTAAACCTTGCTGGCCATTTCTGCAAAATAGCTGATCATTTGTCAGCTGTTTGGTGGCTTGAAACAACACCTTTTCTTATACTCAAATAAATTGAACATGATTCACCTCATAAAAGTTGGCCTTGCTGCAGGGCTGCTTCTGTTGAAATGCATGAGATTGTTATACATATATTTTTGTTTTTGTTTATTGTAATAATGAGCATATGAACTTTTAACTATGAGAAATTATGTGCTGATACTCTCTGCAGGGAGCATGCTGCTTAAAGCAAAACTTGATGATGTCCAAAAATGTGTTAGAATAACAGTGTTGACAACTGTAACTAACTGACATTAACTTTATGCAAAACCTAGACTCCGCCCAGTCATCTCCTCTTCAACCGCCATCTCCCGAAGCTGTGGAGACCTCGTTGAATATTTGAAAAGGTGAGAAACAAAAATGGTTTAGCTAAATTAGTTGACTGTTAAATTGACTAAATATGCCACGTATAAGTCAATTTAACAGTCAACTAATTTTAGCCAAACTTCAATGTTTAATTTCTATGTTAATATTGCTAGCTAATGTTAACATTCAAATTTGAATTAAACGCATAGGTGGTAGCTAACGTAAACTAAAGAAAGAATAATCTCCATCTCTCACTTTCTGGCAAGCTACCTTTTGGGCATCTCCAGAGGTCACAGCAATCAAGGGCTGGCTTTTGTTGGTCGGCTTAGTTGAGTTTTGTTTCTCACTTAATTGGTGTGGTATCTAGGGACCACTGTTTTTTAAATTTGATTAATGAAAGTTGGTAGGCCAGACAGTGTGACCAGATTAGTGGCATGGTCAAAAGATATCACTGAGGGCGTTTCGGGGGTATACCCTTTGTTAATCTTGAGCATTTCATATGGAATTTGAAATTTGAGTGTTACATGGCTGCTGATTGGCTGAGCTGATTACATTCTTGTGTTACAGGACTTCTGTTTGGATGAGCTGACTACAGGCTAGTGTTACCTGACTTCTGATTGGCTGAGCGGAGGACAGGCGAGTGTTACATTACTGCTGATTGGCTGTGCTAATGACAGGCTAGTGTGACAAGATTGCTGATTGGCTGAGCTGACTATATTTGAGTGTTACATGACTTCTGGTTGGCTGAGCTGACTACATTTGAGTGTTACATGGCTGCTGATTGGCTGACCTTAATACAGTCTAGTGTTACATGACTTATGATTGGCTGAGCTGACTACAGGCTAGTGTTACATGGCTGCTGATTGGTTGAACTCAATACAGGCTAGTGTTATATGACTTCTGATTGGCTGAGCTGAGGACAGGCGAGTGTTAGATTGCTGCTGATTGGCTGTGCTGATGACAGGCTAGTGTTACAAGATTGCTGATTGGCTGAGCTGACTATATTTGAGTGTTACATGACTTCTGATTGGAAGAGCTGACTTCAGTGTAGTTTTACATGACTGCTGATTGGCTGAGCTGACTACAGGCAGGTATTACATGACTTCTAATTTACTAACCTGACTACATTTGAGTGTTACATGGCTGCTGATTGGCTGGGCTGACTACAGTGTAGTTTTACATGACTGCTTATTGGCTGAGCTGACTACAGTCTGGTGTTACATGACTGCTGATTGGCTGAGCTGACTAAATTTGAGTGTTACATGGCTGCTGATTGGCTGACCTTAATACAGTCTAGTGTTACATGACTTATGATTGGCTGAGCTGACTACAGGCTAGTGTTACATGGCTGCTGATTGGCTGTGCTGATGACAGGCTAGTGTTATATGACTTCTGATTGGCTGAGCTGAGGACAGGCGAGTGTTACATTACTGCTGATTGGCTGTGCTGATGACAGGCTAGTGTTACAAGATTGCTGATTGGCTGAGCTGACTATATTTGAGTGTTACATGGCTGCTGATTGGAAGAGCTGACTTCAGTGTAGTTTTACATGACTGCTGATTGGCTGAGCTGACTACAGGCAGGTATTACATGACTGCTGATTGGCTGAGCTGACTAAATTTGAGTGTTACATGACTTCTGATTGGCTGGGCTGACTACAGTGTAGTTTTACATGACTGCTTATTGGCTGAGCTGACTACAGTCTGGTGTTACATGACTGCTGATTGGCTGAGCTGACTAAATTTGAGTGTTACATGACTTCTGATTGGCTGAGCTGACTACAGGCTAGTGTTACATGGCTGCTGATTGGCTGAGCTGACTACATTTGAGTGTTATATGACTGCTGATTGGCTGTGCTGACTACAGGCAGGTGTTACATGACTTCTGATTGGCTGAGCTGACTACAGGCAAGTGTTACATGGCTGCTGATTGGTTGAACTCACTACAGGCTTGTTTTATATGACTGCTGATTGGCTGAGCTGACTAAATTTGAGTGTTACATGACTGCTGATTGGCTGACCTGACTACAGGCTAGTATTACATAGTTGCTGATTGGCTGAGCTGACTACAGGCTAGTGTTACCTGACTTCTGACTGGTTGAGCTGACTGCAGGTTAGTGTTACATGGCTGCTCATTGGCTGAGCTGACTACATTTGAGTGTTATATGGCTGCTGATTGGCTGAGCTGACTACAGGCAAGTGTTACATGGCTGCTGATTGGTTGAACTCACTACAGGCTTGTTTTATATGACTGCTGATTGTCTGACCTGACTACAGGCTAGTATTACATAGCTGCTGATTGGCTGAGCTGACTACAGGCTAGTGTTACCTGACTTCTGACTGGTTGAGCTGACTGCAGGTTAGTGTTACATGGCTGCTCATTGGCTGAGCTGACTACATTTGAGAGTTATATGGCTGCTGATTGGCTGAGCTGACTACAGTGTAGTTTTTCATGACTGTTGATTGGCTGAGCTGACTACAGGCAGGTGTAACATGACTTCTGATAGGCTGAGCTGACTGCATTTGAGTGTTACATGGCTGCTGATTGGCTGAGCTGACTACAGTCTCGTGTTTCATTACTGCTGATTGGCTGAGCTGACTACATTTGAGTATTACATGGCTGCTGATTGGCTTAGCTGACTACAGTGTAGTTTTACATGACTGCTTATTGGCTGAGCTGACTACAGGCAGGTGTTACATGACTTCTGATTGGCTGAGTTGACGACAGGCTAGCATTACTTTTCTTCTGATTGGCTGAGCTGACTACAGTCTAGCATTACTTTTCTTCGGATTGGCTGAGCTGACTACAGGCTAGTGGTACATGACTTCTGATTGGCTGAGCTGACAACATTTGAGTGTTACATGACTTCGGATTGGCTGAGTTTACTACAGGCAGGTGTTACATGACTTGTGATTGGCTGAGCTGACTACAGGCTAGTGGTACATGACTTCTGATTGGCTGAGCTGACTACATTTGAGTGTTGCATGCCTGCTGATTGGCTGAGCTGACTACAGTGTAGTTTTACATGACCTCTGATTGGCTGAGCTTACTACAGGCAAGTGTTACATGACTTCTGATTGGCTGAGCTGAGGACAAGCTAACATTACTTTTCTTCTGATTGGCTCAGCTGACTACAGGCTAGTGTTACATAACTGCTGATTGGCTGAGTTGACTACATTTGAGCATTACATGGCTGCTGATTGGCTGAGCTGACTACAGGCTAGTGTTACATGACTTCTGATTGGCTGAGCTGACTATATTTGAGTGTTACATGGCTGCTGATTGGAAGAGCTGACTTCAATGTAGTTTTACATGACTGCTGATTGGCTGGGCTGACTACAGTCTGGTGTTCCACGGCTGCTGATTGGCTTAGCTGAATACAGTATAGTGTTACACGACTGCTGATTGGCTGAGCTGACTACAGGCAGATGTTACATGACTTCTGATTGGCTGTGCTGACTACAGGGAAGTATTACATGGCTGCTGATTGGCTGAGATGACTAATATTGAGTGTTACATGACTTCTGATTGGCTGACATGACTACATTTGAGTGTTACATGACCTCTGGTTTGCTGACCTTAATACAGTCTAGTGTTACATGACTTATGATTGGCTGAGCTGACTACAGGCTAGTGTTACATGGCTGCTGATTGTTTTAACTCACTACAGGCTAGTGTTATATGACTTCTGATTGGCTGAGCTGAGGACAGGCGAGTGTTACATTACTGCTGATTGGCTGTGCTGATGACAGGCTAGTGTCACAAGATTGCTGTTTGGCTGAGCTGACTACAGGCTAGTGTTACATGGCTGCTGATTGGCTGACCTTAATACAGTTTAGTGTTACATGACTTATGATTGGCTGAGCTGACTACAGGCTAGTGTTACATGTCTGCTGATTGTTTTAACTCACTACAGGCTAGTGTTATATGACTTCTGATTGGCTGAGCTGAGGACAGGCGAGTGTTACATTACTGCTGATTGGCTGTGCTGATGACAGGCTAGTGTTACATGACTTCTGATTGGCTGAGCTGACTATAGCCGCCGCTGCAAAATGCAATTACACGACTCTGCAGAGGGCTTTTAATTTGACACGACTGATACAGGAAGTGGCGACACCCGGCTGAGGCAAGAGTGAGAGAGAGAGAGAATAGAAAAAGAAATAGGAGGGAAAGGTAGATTTAACTAGCTAACGTTAAGTTAGATAGATTTTACATTCACAGTGTATTCTCTATTGATGTTTATGGCCAACTAATTATTATTAATATTAATAATATATCGTGAAATAATGTTCCAGCTAACGTTAACTAGATAGGTAACGTTAACGTTAACGTTAGCGAACTCATTGAATCATAATACCGGTAACTTAACGTTACTTCAATAAACGTCGGTAAAATAATTGCCAATGATGTTTATTTAAGCTATGTATTAAAATATTCCTGATGGCATTTTCAGATGAGTTTGTTAAAATATTTCTCCAAGAAGAGAAAGATGCCTGACGTCGATGAGGAAGATAGTCAGGTAACTTACTTTAGCTAGGGAGGGGCTCAAGGTTCTTAGCTATGCCCCGAAGTTTTGAAGGGAAAGAAATGCCTTCTGGTTCTAAAATATGTAACGTTAGTGGTGGCTACTACAATATTTTAATGTTCCACTGGTTGTGTGATCAAATATTTGTGATGTGAGAGAATTATCTAACGTTACTCATTCTCAAATGTAACCTTATTAGACAAGTAGACAGGCAGGATTAGTGGAGGCGAGTGGAGCAGGAGAGCAGAGTGGAGCAGGAGAGAGGGCAGAAAGAGAGGAGAGTGGAGGAGGAGAGGAGAGAGGAGCAGGAGAGCAGTGTGGAGCAGGAGAGAGGGCAGAAAGAGAGGAGAGTGGAGGAGGAGAGGAGCAGGAGAGCAGTGTGGAGCAGGAGAGAGGGCAGAAAGAGGAGAGTGGAGGAGGAGAGGAGAGAGGAGAGAAAACGAAGACTAAGCACAGGCTATCAGGCTGGGACCCTAAATGGGTAGACAAAACAAGGTTCCACCCATGGCTCTACCACACTGATCATGGTGAGTATTCAGCATTACACCATATCATGCAAGTCAGTGTATTTCAATATAATATTGTATGAACAATGACCAATAATGCCACTTTACTCTGTCCCTACAGGAATATTCTGCCGCTTATGTCGGCAACATAAGCAGGCACCAAAGAGAGGAGGGGCCAAGCGGCCATTCATCGAGACAGGCTGCCAACTCTACCGAGTTGACTATTTAGATAAGCATATGACGACGGAGCACCACAAACAGAGTGTGAAGTCACATGCCTTACTGGCACAAGGTGAAGTTCCTTCAATTAGATAGGACGTTATTTTAATTGATAAAGATGTCTCAGGTATAACCTGCTTTTTGTTGCAATAACCATCAAAGATAACAGATTTGTACCTGCTTTGCATAGGTTCTTCAGTTCTGGTTGCCTTTGACCCGGTCATAACTTTAGAGCATGAGGCAATCATGGGGGGGTTCAAATGCCTCTACTACTTAACGAAGAGAGAGCAAGCACACCATCCAAATTATCCAGCTCTTCTCGATCTAGCTGAGTTGCTGGGGTGTGACTATTTTAAAAAGCTGAAGGTAAATAATTATCATGCTACTGTGTTATTGTTCATATTTGCATTTCATCACTGCAAATCAGCTCACCTCAAAATCTCATAATATTCAATCTATATTTAATCTCATTTACTTATAGATCAGAAAAAAGACCAACTACCGGTCTCATTTAATAATTGATGACATGTTGGAGATTTTGGCCACAGTGGTTGAGGAGCCAATCCTCCAAGACATCCACTCCTCTGTGGCTATCGGGCTGGAGGTGGATGAAAGCACAGATGTCTCTGTGAAGAAGCAGCTGGATCTGCATGTCCGGTATTATTCAATTGAGAGGACAACGATTAATGACTGAATTGGAGTAATACGTCTATGTTTAAGATGTCTTTTTTATGTTTTTCAGATATATGGACAATGAAGGGCAGCTCTTCAGCCAGTTCCTCGACCTGGTGAATGTCGCTGATGGGAAGGCAGCTACTGTCGTGGCAGCTATAAAGGAAGTGCTGCACAAAAAGAAAGTTCCAACCCAAAAGCTCTATGGATTAGGAACGGATGGAGCTGCTGTAATGACTGGTATGAACTCGCAACATAAGCAAGTAGAATTAATTGGGGTTTTTTTTTACTGCATGTTTTTGTTTTTAGTTGCTCAGTCAAAGACCTGAACATGAATTGGTTACTGCATGTCTTGATTTGATTTTTTTTTTTTCTTTTCTTGTAACAGGGAGGTTGAATGGTGTAGCGAAGCAGCTGCAGGATGACTTCCCCTGGTTGCTGCCAGTTGCGTGTGCTGCCCATCGCCTCGCCCTGGCATGTAGGGATGCCTCATCTGAGGTTCCCTATATGGCTACCTTCAGGGACCACTTGCAGCAGCTCCATCTCTATTTTCACAACAGCGCTGTTCTGAAAGCTGCAGCAGAGTCCTTGGGCCTTGAGGACTTAAAAGTGAAGGTGAGATCACAGAAAAACATACTTGTAGCTTTTAACAGCAATTCTGGCCATTATTGTGTACTACAGATGCACTTTCTGTGTTATTATTCATCTTTTATCTCATGACTGAAATATTTTTCAGCAAGTGAAGGACACGCGCTGGCTGTCTCAGCACCTGGCAGTCATCACTTTGCAAAGGAACCTCAGTGCAGTCCTGGCTGCCTTGGCTGAGGAGACTGAGGTCAATAAGTGCCCAGTAGCCAAGGGCCTGTATGGATTCTGCTGCACCTACCGCTTTGTCGCAGCAGTCTATCTGCAGGCTGATGTACTGCCGCATCTTGCTCGACTGTCCAAGATTTTTCAGAAAGAAAATGTTAACTTCCTGGCCATCAAAGAGCAGGTACATTCTAAGAATTTATCACTTTTAACATGTTTCTCTCATAATTTTAAAGTAATAGAACCAATCGTAGCCTATTCAGTCATTACTGATTGCATTCAAGAAAAAAGCTAAGCATTGTGTGACTGCCTTTATTAGGTCCCAGTGACAATGGCATGCCTGAGGACCATCAGAGATGCAGGTGATGCACAGCCCCCTTGCTCATTCTTGGCCCGGCTCCATGATGACCTGCATGACCCTGCGGGATTAGGTGCCTTTAACATCACCCATGAGGAGGAGAGGGAGAGGAGAGGCAGAGGCCAGGTGGAGCAGAGGGAGGTGGGGAGGTAGGGAGGTGTTCTGGTCCCGGTTCAGGACACAGGTACATTTGTTTTGGATGGCTATGAAGTAAGTACTATAATCAGTCTGGGAAAACAAAACAAAATAACGGGTAGCCATGCCTTGAGCTCCAGAGGAAACAGCATGGCATTCTATTTGTTTATAAAGCTTTAATTGCAAAACTTCCACTAACGGGTAGCCATGCCTTGAGCTCCAGAGGAAACAGCATGGCATTCTATTTGTTTATAAAGCTTTAATTGCAAAACTTCCACTATATCAATCCAAACTCATCTCTATTAGCTCATCTGGTTATATCCCTGTGGAAATAAAGGTTTCTATCAATCAATCAATCAATCAATCAAACTAGTTACTCATTTTCTTTTTTGTGCCATGTTTAGGTAATGGGGCCTTATCTGGATGGCCTCCAGGACAGCCTGGACAGAAGGTTCCAGAACCTGGACATCATGGGAGCCTTTCACGTGCTGGGACCCCAAGCGGCCAAGGAGGATAATGGGTCAAAGAGGCATTATGTATGAATAAATATGTTGTTGTAAATATGTAAATATGTCAATAAATATGTTCTAAAGTTTGTTTTGCAGTCAAGTGTCACTTTATTTCATATTTTTTAAGTGATATTCACTCCGACCGCTGGCGTACTACGCGCGCGCACCACCCAGGTACAACAAAACCCTTTCCCCCCGCTGCTAAAAAAAATCCTAGCGGAAACACTGGACTATATTTGAGTGTTACATGGCTGCTGATTGGAAGAGCTGACTACAGTTTGGTGTTACATGACTGCTGATTGGCTGAGCTGACTAAATTTGAGTGTTACATGACTTCTGATTGGCTGAGCTGACTACAGGCTAGTGTTACACGGCTGCTGATTGGCTGAGCTGACTACAGGCTAGTGTTACATGATTTCTGATTGGCTGAGCCGACTACATTTGAGTGTTACATGGCTGCTGATTGGCTGAGCTGAATACAGTATAGTGTTACACGACTGCTGATTGGCTGAGCTGACTACATTTGAGTGTTACATGGCTGCTTATTGGCTGAGCTGACTACAGGCTAGTGTTACATGACTGCTTATTGGCTGAGCTGACTACAGGCAGGTGTTACATGACTTCTGATTTGCTGAGCTGACGACAGGCTAGCATTACTTTTCTTCTGATTGGCTGAGCTGAGTACAGGCTAGTGTTACTTTTATTCTGATTGGCTGAGCTGACTACATTTGACTGTTACATGGCTGCTGATTGGCTGAAATGACTACAGGCTAGTGTTACATGACGTCGGATTGGCTGAGCTGGCTACAGTCTAGTGTTACATGGCTGCTGACTGGCTGAGCTGACTACAGTCTAGTGTTACATGTCTTCTGATTGGCTGAGCTGACTACATTTGACTGTTACATGGCTGCTGATTGGCTGAGATTACTATAGTGTAGTTTTACATGACTGCTGATTGGCTGAGTTGGCTACATTTGTGCGTTACATGGCTGCTGATTGGCTGAGCTGACTACAGTGTAGTTTTACATGGCTACTGATTGGCTGAGCTGACTAAATTTGAGTGTTACATGACTTCTGATGCCTGAGCTAACTACAGGCTAGTGTTACACGGCTGCTGATTGGCTGAGCTGACTACAGTCTCGTGTTACATGACTGCTGATTGGCTGAGCTGACTACATGCTTGTGTTACAGGACTTCTGATTGGATGAGCTGTCTACAGGCTAGTGTTACCTGACTTCTGATTGGGTGAGTTGACAAATATTGAGTGTTACATGACTTCTGATTGGCTGAGATGACTACATTTGAGTGTTACATGACTTCTGGTTGGCTGAGCCGACTACATTTGAGTGTTACATGGCTGCTGATTGGCTGACCTTAATACAGTCTAGTGTTACATGACTTATGATTGGCTGAGTTGATTACAGGCTAGTGTTACATGGCTGCTGATTGGCTGACCTTAATACAGTCTAGTGTTACATGACTTATGATTGGCTGAGTTGATTACAGGCTAGTGTTACATGGCTGCTGATAGGTTGAACTCACTACAGGCTAGTGTTATATGATTTGTGATTGGCTGAGCTGAGGACAGGCGAGTGTTACATTACTGCTGATTGGCTGTGCTGATGATAGGCTAGTGTTACAAGATTGCTGATTGGCTGAGCTGACTACAGGCTAGTGTTACATGGCTGCTGATTGGCTGAGATGACTACATTTGAGTGTTACATGTTTGCTGATTGGCTTATCTGACTACAGGCAAGTGTTACATGACTTCTGATTGCCTGAGCTGACTATATTTGAGTGTTACATCGCTGCTGATTGGAAGAGCTGACTTCAATGTAGTTTTACATGACTGCTGATTGGCTGAGCTGACTACAGGCATGTATTACATGACTTCTGATTCACTACCCTGACTACATTTGAGTGTTACATGGCTGCTGATTGGCTGGGCTGACTACAGTCTGGTGTTACATGACTGCTGATTGGCTGAGCTGACTACATTTGAGTGTTACATGGCTGCTGATTGGCTGAGCTGACTAATTTTGAGTGATACATTACTTCTGATGCCTGAGCTAACTACAGGCTAGTGTTACACGGCTGCTGATTGGCTGAGCTGACTACAGTCTAGTGTTACATGACTGCTGATTGGCTGAGCTGGCTACAGTCTAGTGTCACATGGCTGCTGACTGGGTGAGCTGACTACAGTCTAGTGTTACATGGCTGCTGATTGGCTGAGCTGACTACATTTGAGTGTTACATGGCTGCTGATTGGCTGAGCTGACTACATTTGAGTGTTACATGGCTGCTGATTGGCAGAGCTGACTACAGGCAGGTATTACATGACTTCTGATTTACTAACCTGACTACATTTGAGTGTTACATGGCTGCTGATTGGCTGGGCTGACTACAGTCTGGTGTTACATGACTGCTGATTGGCTGAGCTGACTAAATTTCACATTCCGTCGTCGATTACCGTAATTATCATAATGCATTGCAGTAACAAAAAAACGGCTACCTAACGTACCCCAACAGAAGCAGATCAGAAAATCAAACTTCATACTAAAATATGAGCAAATATACTTATCAAACAGAGGGAATTAGAAATAAAGGCCTGTCTCTAATATAAGCCTGCTTCCAATGAAGGCCTGGAACCCTCTGCAGTTGAGGTAAATAAAGGCCCGGGCCAATATTAGAGGAAATACGGTAGTTGCAGATACAATATTTTACATCCGTTTTACCGTGTTACCATTGAGTGAATTTTATTTTTTGGCACTTGAGTTCGCTGGTGTTTATCCAGCAGCAGTACAATGTATCGAGGCAACAGATAGTCAGATCTTCTAAAGCACCCAAATATGTCATGTCTCACCACTGGAAAAAAATTCAGAACTTGGCCAACTGTTAAAGTCAACACAAACACACACGAAGGCAGGCACACTCTCACATCACAACTCACTCAGTGACCCATTTGATAAGATTTTGGTTAGAATCGATTGGTAGATTCCAGATGATGGCAAAGTTTGTTCTAGGTTGAAAAAGGCTGGAATTATCCTCTGATGTGTGTATCCTCTGAAATGCACTTTAAACACACATTTTTCAGTGTAAGAGAAATGGTTAAGATTTTTACTGTCCTTCCTCTCATAGTAACAATTTTAAATGTACCATGTCTTTTAAGAACAATGTGTTTTTTTATTTTTTTCATCTTTTCAACTGAAAGTGAAGTTTCATTGTTATGTAGCACGTGATAAGGGAGCTGTCACACTTGCATCACAAAACCTAAAGAAAATGAAAACTTGTTTTTGAATTGTAAACTAAACCTTGAGGGTTATTGTTTTTATTTTTATTTTTAATAAATTGGTATTAAGACATGGATATAATGGTGTTTGTTGTCCCCCCCCCCCCCCCCCCCCCCCTGCAAACATTTTAAGTTTTACTTGCTTTAAGTGTTGGCTGGACATGGTAAAGTAGAAAATTGCAAAACACTAAAAAGTAATTGTATTGAAGAGTACATTTTATTAAAAAGGAGTCCATTGAAAATCAACAAGGTGCTACAGGCAGGTGTTACATGACTTCTGATTGGCTGAGCTGATTACAGGCAGGTGTTACATGACGTCTTATTGGCTGAGCTGACAACATTTGAGTGTTACATGGCTGCTGATTGGCTGAGCTGACTACAGTCTAGTGTTACATGGCTGCTGATTGGCTGAGCTGACTACAGTCTAGTGTTACATGACTTCTGATTGGCTGAGATGACTACATTTGAGTGTTACATAGCTGCTGATTGGCTGAGCTGACTACAGTCTAGTGTTACATGACTTCTGATTGGTTGAGATGACTACATTTGAGTGTTACATGGCTGCTGATTGGTTGAACTCACTACAGGCTTGTTTTATATGACTGCTGATTGGCTGCGCTGACTAAAGGCTAGTGTTACACGACTGCTGATTGGCTGAGCTGACTACAGGCTAGTGTTACATGACCTCTGACTGGCTGAGCTGACTGCAGGTTAGTGTTACATGGCTGCTAATTGGGTGAACTGACTACATGCTAGTGTTACATGACTTCTGATTGGCTGAGCTGGCTACAGTCTAGTGTTACATGGCTGCTGACTGGCTGAGCTGACTACAGTCTATTGTTACATGTCTTCTGATTGGCTGAGCTGACTGCAGGTTAGTGTTACATGGCTGCTGATTGGCTGAGCTGACTACATTTGAGTGTTATATGGCTGCTGATTGGCTGAGCTGACTACAGTGTAGTTTTTCATGACTGCTGATTGGCTGAGCTGACTACAGGCAGGTGTTACATGACTTCTGATAGGCTGAGCTGACTACAGTCTAGTGTTACATGACTGCTGATTGGCTGAGCTCACTACATTTGAGTGTTACATGGCTGCTGATTGGCTGAGCTGACTACATTTGAGTGTTACATGGCTGCTGATTGGCTGAGCTGACTACATTTGAGTGTTACATGGCTGCTGATTGGCTGAGATTACTATAGTGTAGTTTTACATGACTGCTGATTGGCTGAGCTGACTACATTTGACTGTTACATGGCTGCTGATTGGCTGAGCTGACTACAGTGTAGTTTTACATGACTGCTTATTGGCTGAGCTGACTACAGGCAGGTGTTACATGACTTGCGATTGGCTGAGCTAACGACAGGCTAGCATTACTTTTCTTCTGATTGGCTGAGCTGACTACAGGCTAGTGTTACTTTTATTCTGATTGGCTGAGCTGACTACATTTGACTGTTACATAGCTGCTGACTGGCTGAGCTGACTACAGTCTATTGTTACATGTCTTCTGATTGGCTGAGCTGACTACATTTGACTGTTACATGGCTGCTGATTGGCTGAGATTACTATAGTGTAGTTTTACATGACTGCTGATTGGCTGAGCTGACTACATTTGAGTGTTACATGGCTGCTGATTGGCTGAGCTGACTACATTTGAGTGTTATATGGCTGCTGATTGGCTGAGCTGACTACAGTGTAGTTTTTCATGACTGCTGATTGGCTGAGCTGACTACAGGCAGGTGTTACATGACTTCTGATAGGCTGAGCTGACTACAGTCTAGTGTTACATGACTGCTGATTGGCTGAGCTCACTACATTTGAGTGTTACATGGCTGCTGATTGGCTGAGCTGACTACAGGCAAGTGTTACATGGCTGCTGATTGGTTGAACTCACTACAGGCTTGTTTTATATGACTGCTGATTGGCTGCGCTGACTAAAGGCTAGTGTTACACGACTGCTGATTGGCTGAGCTGACTACAGGCTAGTGTTACATGACCTCTGACTGGCTGAGCTGACTGCAGGTTAGTGTTACATGGCTGCTAATTGGGTGAACTGACTACATGCTAGTGTTACATGACTTCTGATTGGCTGAGCTGGCTACAGTCTAGTGTTACATAGCTGATGACTGGCTGAGCTGACTCCAGTCTATTGTTACATGGCTGCTGATTGGCTGAGCTGACTACATTTGACTGTTACATGGCTGCTGATTTGCTGAGATTACTATAGTGTAGTTTTACATGACTGCTGATTGGCTGAGCTGACTACATTTGAGTGTTACATAGCTGCTGATTGGCTGAGCTGACTACAGTGTAGTTTTATATAGCTGCTGATTGGCTGAGCTGACTACAGTGTAGTTTTACATGACTGCTTATTGGCTGAGCTGACTACAGGCAGGTGTTACATGACTTGTGATTGGCTGAGCTGACGACAGGCTAGCATTACTTTTCTTCTGATTGGCTGAGCTGACTACAGGCTAGTGTTACTTTTATTCTGATTGGCTGAGCTGACTACATTTGACTGTTACATAGCTGATGATTGCCTGAGATGACTACAGGCTAGTGTTACATGACTTCTGATTGGCTGAGCTGGCTACAGTCTAGTGTCACATGGCTGCTGACTGGGTGAGCTGACTACAGTCTAGTGTTACATGGCTGCTGATTGGCTGAGCTGACTACATTTGACTGTTACATGGCTGCTGATTGGCTGAGATTACTATAGTGTAGTTTTACATGACTGCTGATTGGCTGGGCTGACTACATTTGAGTGTTACACAGCTGCTGTTTGGCTGAGCTGACTACAGGCTAGTGCTACCTGACTTCTGACTGGCTGAGCTGACTGCAGGTTAGTGTTACATGGCTGCTGATTGGCTGAGCTGACTACATTTGAGTGTTATATGGCTGCTGATTGGCTGAGCTGACTACAGTGTAGTTTTTCATGACTGCTGATTGGCTGAGCTGACTACAGGCAGGTGTTACATGACTTCTGATAGGCTGAGCTGACTACAGTCTAGTGTTACATGACTGCTGATTGGTTGAAGTCACTACAGGCTTGTTTTATATGACTGCTGATTGGCTGCGCTGACTAAAGGCTAGTGTTACACGACTGCTGATTGGCTGAGCTGACTACAGGCTAGTGTTACATGGCTGCTAATTGGGTGAACTGACTA
>NW_027605324.1:0-27126 GCF_048128805.1 Centroberyx gerrardi | reverse complement strand
GCGTTGTTCCAAATGGCAAACAGTGTTCATATTCTATTCTCAACATCTTCATGGAAGGTATCAGACTGCATTGTGTTGTTGCACTAGACAGAAACTGCTAATGGATGTTTTAGGGCCAAGCACCGAGAGGCCAACAGACTGTAATGAAACCATGGAGGGAGATCAGTGTGTGCTCTCTGCAGTAAGGAGAAAAACAGACAGACAGGGGGGCTTGGGTCTGTACGAGGCACATCTATTTGTGTCTGTGTATTTGTGTGTGTATGTGTGTGAGAGAGAGAGGGAGGGAGAGAGAGAGAGAGAGAGAGAGAGAGAGAGAGGGGGAGGGAGAGACAGACAGACAGACAGAGAGAGACAGTCATAAAGAGAGAGAGAATTGCTGTTCATTACAGCCCAAAGGTGTTGTAATGAAGATAATAAGCAATGTCTGCTTTTATCATTCTATCTGTTTTATCATTCCTACGTGGTTCTGAAGATATAAGACTACTGTAGTCTGTATTGTGAAATGTAACTCAATAGTGTTGTTTAAACTGTTGCAGATCTGTCCAGTTGTCAGTTATGAGATTTGTTTAAAGGAATAGTTCACCCAAAAATGAAATTATGTCTGGAACTAGTCTGGAGTAGTTTTATGGTCATTTTTTTGCCCTTTTTGGAACTCTAAAGAACATGTTCCCGGCCACTTCTGTTGTTTTGGAGAAGGCTGACATGGCGCTGCGCTAGCTAACTTGCTCTGTGTTATGTGGACATACAAACTTCACCAGTGTTTCGACTGACATGAGGGTGAGTAGATAATGACAAAGTTTAATTTTTCCTTTAAGAAGTGACAGATCATGCTTGCCTCACAAGTTTTTTAATATTCGCACCATTTCAAATTTAGCTGTTTTTTTCCTAGATCTGCACTTTGGTCTCACCCAAGTGGTGAGATTCATTCAGGTCTCGCATGCGATGGACACCGCAGACACAGACAACACCACAGGTGGACAGGGCAGTGGGTCAAGAAAGCAGCAAGGCCAATAAGGTTGGAGCATGCACCACAACGACCCCACCCATGGTGGAAGAGGAGGAGAGGCCAGGCGAGGCACTGACTATTAGTGGAAACACGATGAGAGACCAGGTGAGTTACAGGCAAATGGGGAAACAGAGTGACAGAGACTGACAGACACATTTCCTCTACCTGAGCACCTCGGAGAGCGAGGAGTCGCTGTCATCCGACCTGGAGGCAGAAGAGGAGCAGGAGAAGGGGACGGGGTGGGGAGAGGAAAGGGTTAACCACACTAAGGAAAGACAGAAGGGTTACTGGCAAAAGGTTAAATGTAAAGGAAGAGGGAGGAGTGACTATAGGTGGGGTTTAGATATAAAACAGTTAAGAAAAGATCAGTCAACAATAAAGCTAGTCCACTGATTATCAGTCACTTTGCCATGCAATGTGCCTCTTTCCAATGATAATCATGGAATAGCTGTATTCTTTGACCAATGTCTCCAGATGGTTTGGGGAGCCAGTAGCTTGGGTACACTTGGAAACACTTTGTAATGTTTGTATCGTTCTGCAAATTGGTACCCAAGCTAACCAATGGCTGGTTTTGAGGACTTTTCCTTAGCAGTGTTAGAGCCAACCTTAAAGGTTAAAGGTTTAAACAGAGCAGACAAAAAGGTGCTAAAAGAAACAGGGAGGTAGTCAAGGAGGAGTCACTGATGCCAAGGGAGTCACACACTGGGGTCCAAGGGCCAATGAACAACGTTGTTTTAGCTCTTACAGTTTAACCCATATGTGTGACTCCTGTGATGTCAGTGTCCCTTCCTACATCTACTCTTTCCGGCCATGAGCAAGGAATTAGGGGAATACGGAAAGAGGCATGGGGGGATAGCAGACAGGGTTAGCAGTAGGGAAAATCCAGTTGATTGGAGGATAAGGCTGTCAATCAAAGTCACAGGCAAGCCCACTCCAAGCTGTCAAGGGAAAAAATCTAGACCCTCCGAGTTCTTCGACAACAGCTCGGGGAAAGACTGGCATGTGTGTAGCAGTGCAATAAAAATTATATTATACTATAAATATTTAATAGCCTCAGGTTCACCACCATGAGAGCCAGTGTTTTATGCTGTGAGTATGAAATAATAAAACTAAATGTTTCTGGATATGTCTTCAGGGAACAACAGTGTTAAAAGGTGCTGTAAATTCCTCCATTTCTTGGTATTACAGTGGTGACCGTGGCCGTCAATGTCATGGTCTTGGCTTTTGTTTTAGTTTCTCAGGACAAAATCCTTTTAAAGTTAATTGCTCATGGAGGGTAAATGTTCAAATTGAATGTGAAGATTAAAAAAAAGGAGATCTCTGAGATTCAAAGCTTCTTTTTCCAGTTGACCAGCAGAAATGCCAAAGAGTTGACATGAAAACCCTGATTACTGTTTAAAATTCCTCTTCATTATTATTCTCATGTGTTTCTTTCACTTTCATGTCAAATCCTTGATCCCAATCTCGTAGTCAAATGTGTGTCAAGGGGAAAACAGGAACAGATAGCATCCTTACAATCATAAATAATCACAGCAAATTCTTTATGCATCTTAATGTCTCATGTGAACTTATGTACTATGAATGATTATAGAGAAAATCAAAATCTTCTTTCTTTTCATAGTAGCACTTGCTTCCCGTTTGACAGTCAATTAAACAAAATTCATACAAACAATTTGTCCCAGCTATTTATTATTTTTTAATAAACTAGCTTCATTTGGCTGTGAATTTATACTTGTGATAATACATCAAGTGTCTTAGCTATCTCAACAATGTGAGGACAATGAAATTAAATTAAATTAAATTAAAAATAATTTCAATTGATGGCTCAAATGAATATTCACTTTGAATAATATATGAATCTTCAGTGAAATTTCCCACAATCCACAAAATCAGACATTTATTTAAGTATGAAACATGAACGTGTATGTACACATTTCTACACACACACACACACACACACACACACAAACAGTCTGCACTAGAAAACAAATGGATGTTACAACCTTCCATCAAAATGTGGAATCAATTACCAAATCAGAAGTCTTCAAACTCCCTGCAAGAATAAGATGACAAAACAAAAAAAAAGCCGAACACCATCTCATCTTGCTCTACTGTCATGCTCTATAAGATGGCTGAAATGTCCTCCTGGGGAACTGGATACAAGACAGCTTCACCCTAAACATGAATATCCTCCCACACTGTCACCCCGAGTCAATTCAAAATGGCTGCCAGTGACAACAGCTGCACAGAAGGCTGACATGAACCAACTCATTTACCTACTCCTGCTCCAGATAATGAGGATCCACAGGCTCCTACCCACACATTCACATATCCATACAAATACTCACAGACACACACACATACACACACACACACACACACACACACACACACACACACATCCACACTAACTCATTTCCCACAGCTTCCTCTCAAACAATTAGGGGTCAATAAAGCTGAGAAATGTTCAGGAATAATAAAGATTACAAAACTAACACAAACAACTTAGAGGAGAGGCAAACACTGACTGAAATTAACTGCTGACATTTTTCAGGGCTGGAAACTAGAATTGATTGTGAGGAGGAAGAGAGCGGGCTGGTGCTCATTGCAGTCTTGGCCCCCTTTACACCTGGCATTAACATGCCTCTCGTATACAGATGGTGTCAGAATCTGATGTGGCTGTATTATATTTATACTTGGCATAAAAATGCATCTGCACACTGAAATCTGGCTTCTGTTTCCCCTCGCCAAAACCGCACATCTTCTCATATTTACGTCCTTTAAAACTGACAGTGAAAACCTCGTCTCCCCATCCACCAGAGTCCTGACAATCCATTTTTGACAAGCATGTTACTGTCTGAGCTCACGTCCTCCTGTTTGATTTACATGTGCTTCCTGGTTGGATTTGTGCACGAAGGTTTATTACAGAGCTCCTACATAATATATGGATTAGAGACGCATTGCACTTTACACTTTGTTGTTAATGTGTAATGTTGTTAATGTGGCCAAATGCGTCCGATCATCCAAAACAACTTTGGAGGTAATTCAGATGATCTTCAGTGCATCTTGGGTGCATTTACACCTGACTGTATGTGTTTTTGAGCAATCCGACTGCATTCTGCTCACCCTGGATGCATGTTAATGCCAAGTGTAAAGGGAGTCAGGGTTCACCCCATAGGAGAGCACTTTCCTCTCAATAGGCCTGACCTTCAGCCTATCTATGAGGCTTGTAAAGACCCCAAACCATGGAACAGAAGAAAAGAAAGGAAGGAATAAATCAAAGTGGGATTAAAGTGACTGGATGAGAATTTACACACAAAAAAAGTCTGGGATATTTCCGTAAACACATTGCTTGGTTGAACAAGTTGGGTCAACATTCTGGGTTGTTTGGGTTTCTCACACTGAGTAGTAATTAATGGTAAGTTAGTATAAAATCAAGTTAGGCTTTCATCTAGTTGGCAGCTAACGGAGTTAGACTAATGCTACATCAGCTAACCTAATCTAAGTTAGCCGTGCGCTAACATTAGCCATATCCAATTTAAAGCTAAACTAACATTAACTTAACTTTTGTCAAAGACAAGCCTTCTGGCCACACATATGGTGGATTCACATTAACAAAGTTAACTGACTTAACTGTTAACAGGTGTAATGTTAGCTAATACCTTCTCTTTATCTTAACATCATGCATTACTGTTAACGCAGCAAACTAAATAGCTAATGGCTAATGTTATTACAGTGTGACATTTCATTACAGGCTTGCTGTCAACTGTATGCTGCTAATGTGAGAGCTCAATGGACAATTTTGTGAGACAGAAGTTAAGAGTGACAGCTGTTCAGTGTTTTGTGAAAGATTAAATAGTAATTCTGATGTTGTAATCTGTTTTCAGTGACTCGTTTTTCATTTCTTCTGTGTTAAACAGCACTTTGATAGTTAAGCTCTAAGTATTTTAATAACTAGATAGCTATGCTGGTTCTTAAAACTTGCCTAATGAATTCCATTATTAAAATGTTATTTAATGTTAATACAGATTTTGCATGCACAGGCATTTCTTGCCTCTTTTTCTCTGCGTGGATTGTTGTGTATATATTAATGCTATTTCACAAGTAATACACTACTATAATGGGGAAAAATGTGATATGATATGATAAAGTAAAGTAGGGATTGCAATGAGATAGAGAATAACCCAATGTCCGGGTGAGATCTGGCCCTGCAGTATAGTTATTTTCACTCAGTACATGGGTCAAAAGATCAACCCAACTTATGGATTTAAATAGACCAACCCAGTAGTTGAATCAATTCAACCTAACGTGTTCTTCTTTCCTCTTCTGACCCAGCAATGTGGTCAAATTTGTGGTATTTTTGAACCCAGCAGATTTTAGAGCACAGTCAGTTATGTAAGACTTAAAATGGTGTATTGTGTCACATGGTATTTGGAGGCCAGCAGTGTGTGTGTGTGTGTGTGTGTGTGTGTGTGTGTGTGTGTGTGTACTCACTTGTCCAGTGCAGAACCTTGGGTTTGGTTGCTGGTGAGCCTTGAGAAGACGTTGCGGTCGTTCCTAGTCCTCAGTGGGGGGGAGGAGGGAGGAGTGTAGCCCTCAGTGGGCCTGACGGGGGGAGCGGGGGTACGGATGAGGAAGGAAAAAGAGTGAAGAGGGAGGGATTATCAAACAGTTAAACAGAAAGGTGGAGCATTCCATTATTTCATGGCATCCTCAGTTACCGGGGGCAACACAGAGCCATTACACAGCCAATATATTCGATCTTGGATTCGCTTGGATTTTATTGGACGCAAGAGCGTTACATGTACCTGTACGAACGGTCGTAAGATTTCCTCCTTGTCATAGGGGAAGTGTCATAACCCCGAGACTGCCTGGGACTGAGGGCGCGCGCACACACACACACACACACACACACACACACAAACACACGCACGCACACACACATGCACACAAGCAAACTAAGCAGAGCTTCAAGGGAATATATAGGTGTTAAGCACAAAAAGGATGATACACATGTAAACTAGGCACTAGTCCTAGAAATCTACTTGTATAAGCAACAAGGATTTTATGCGATTAGCAGTAATTCTAGCAGACTAAGGCAACTGGCATATTCATTGCTTGACACATCAAATCACACCCAACCAGGTTTCCCACCCCCAACAACTAATGCAAATTTAATTGACTTCCCTTTTCCCTCCCTGAAGCAGTTCCATAACCTGAACGTTTTATGTTTCTGGCTTGTTTGCACTGGTTTTAGTTTGTAAATATTAAGAGACAAATAGACAAATTAACATAAAAATAGTTGACAACCTTGCCTCAAAAAAGTCATCTTTTCAGGAAATGAAATGTAAAAACCTGTTTATTTTCTTGCTGATGTATTTTTGACATAAAGGCAATCTGATGAGGACTAGTTGGCCCTAAGCTCAGGAAACTCGCTCTGCTTTGTTCTGCTCTGGGGACACTGCCAGCTCAGAATAAAAGGATGTCATGTCAGACGTTACTTTATGTTTACTGATGTTTTATTAATGCAATTCCTGTTGTTTGTAATGTCCTTGTTTATTTATTTCAGAAATATTTTTCTCTGTTTTCTTCTCTAGGATTTATTGTTCTGATTGTTCCATGTGCTCAGGGCTGCTGTCCACAAGACTGTGCTGCCAGAAAAAAACAATTATAAAACAGGACCATGGATCAGTTGTCCAGTTGGACACGTGATCGGCTTTCGCTGGCTCTACCAAGCCGTGGTGGAGGGGCCCTCAACAAGTCTATCAGCCATCCAATTTATTATTATTATTATAATAATAATAACAGCAGCACGCTATCATCAGAAACTTTGCAGTCAAGAATGTGAGGAATTGGCAGTTGGGTGAACATCCTTCATGATCAACATGTTTCCCCTTCCAGGAAGGTAAGTGAGGATGTGTTTGATAGTAACCCTCATCATTTATCACTATTGTTTAGATCTTCAGGACTTACAAGGTGTGTCCCCGGACAGGCAGGCTGATGGTGCGGGACGCCCGGTCTCTGTGGTAGGGGTCTCGGAGGGACAGGCTCAGCCCCAGACTGCCTGACACCAGGCCCAGGCCGTCCTCCTGGATGTCAGTCAGCGAGGCCAGGGACTTGGTGATGTGCTGCTGCTTGCTGCTGGACGAGGGGTCCAGGACAGGACCCAGATACTCCGCTGACACCGCCTTCATCTGGGCTGACAGACGAGGCTCCATCTGGGTGGGAAACGGTGTGTGTTTGTGTGTGACAGAGGAGAGGAGAGAGTGAAATGGGAGAAAATGTGTGGGATGAGGGAAAGAAAGAGATAAGATGAAGATAAGATTAAATTGTATTGATCCCACAGGGGAAATTAGGTTGTTGCAGTGGCAAAAGTGATAGGATTCAGTAGGGGAAAAGGAAAAGTGAATATAAGCACAATAGAATAGAAAATAAGCAATAAAACAGCAAAAATAACCTAAAAATAATAAAACAATCAAGCAATAAAACAGAATATAAACAACTGTTTGACGGAGAGGAATAAAAGAGGACATCAGTATCAAATCGGGGTTCTTCCACAGAATGTCAAATCAGGCATTGGGAAGTAGGAGAATTTGAAGCGTGTGCCTATACTGCCACCTTGTGGTCGCAAACAAGAAAGACAGCTACTCTGAGGTTTAGACACTAAACCATGTGACTTGTTGGCAAAAGAAACTTGCTGTGAGTGACCAAACACGAATGCTACAGCAAAAACATAAACATCACTTAACAACATACAGTGTCATATTGATTGAGAGACATTGAGACTACCTAATGTTTTGACCATTGACACCAGCAGAAATATAACTACATTGAGAAAAATGCAGCTATAATATTAAAATTTGGATTCAAGGAAACTAAGGAGAGGATACTTTTGTTGGGTAAACAGGAAGGATCTGGCTTTAAATATGTCTATGTAGCATATGTCTATCCAGATGCCACAGCTGCAATAGCTTCAAGGGATGAATGACAAATATGCACTTTATTATCACCAAACCAGCTGTACCTTCAGTTTGAAATCATCCTGGCTGTTGGATTCTTTCATTTGAGATACACTGGAGGAAGAGAGAAAAAAGAGTTAGAGAAAAAGAGACAGAGAGAGAGAGAGAGAGAGAGAGAGAGAGAGAGAGAGAGAGAGAGAGAAAGGATATTGTGTAAGAGAGCAGACTGCAGCCTCACCTGCTGTCAGAAGCTTGGCTGAACTCGGAGGGCTCCTCGTCTGTGCTGGTGTAGCCATTTTCTGGAAGGAGACATCAGACAGAACACACAGCTGGTCAGGATCCAGTATGTGATACATTACAGGTGTAGGAGAGGGAGAAAGAGGGAGAGAGAGGAGGAATAAAAGAGGGGAGAGAGAGAGAAAGAGAGAACAGAGCATACAGTATGAAGCCACACACACACACACACACACACACACACACACAAAACCAGCCCTCACCCTGCTGTACGTTGTGGATGAGGGCCTGGAGTTCGGGGATGTACTCGGCCTTCTCTCGCAGGGCGTCGAGGATCATGTGATTATGGGCCGAGCCAATCACATCCGTCTGTCTCAGCTGGCCTTCCAACAGTCTAATCTGAGCCTCCTTCTGAGCCACCTGTAAGCCCTACACACACACACGCACACACACACTCAATGACCAACAAATGCAAATGCATGAGTGATCACACACTGTCTCCTCATCTCTCTTGATCATTCTGAGCTTCTTGTGATCCAAAGAGACACCACTAGATGGAGCCATAAGTTAAAAATCATCCACAGCAGCAGCAGCAGCATCTACAGTAACTGAACATACATTCAAGACATCCCAACATGAATGAGTACAAATGATATGATTACAATTTGCTACTGTAGCATTATATAACTAGAGTAAATCTGGATTTTTCAAGACAGCTACACTAGTTCTGTAAACATCAATGTGACAAAGCAACAATCAAAATAAAATAATGAGATGTGAACATATTTATGATATTAGAAAATATTCTGATGCTACAGAAGGCCAGTAGGTGCCTTTATCACTTTTTCCAAAGGGTTAGATCTTGCCTCAAATTCGGACTAAAAAGTAATCTTTTATTGCACTCTTACACGGCATCAGTGTTGTTTCAGTGACTTTTTAAAAACTTCATAATTTTATAAAATGTGTCCAAGCCTGAAAAACACACTTTTGGACTCTCATTATGTTTTCTGGGTTTTAACAGGTCTCAGGAGCCCTGTGCTGTCAGCTGACCTTGTCTATGGAAGCCTTCAGGAAGTGGTCCAGGAGGTGGCGTGCTTCAGCCAGGGAGCAGGAGCTGATCACCACGGAGGTGTCCACTGAGTCCAGCTCATCCTGTAGGAAAACCCAAACCTCCTGTGACACCACACAACTGGACAGCAAGCACGCAAGGTAGTATGTGTGTGTGTGTGTGTGTGTGTGTGTGTGTGTGGGTGTGGGTGTGGGTGTGTGTGTGTGTGTGTGTGTGTGTGTGTGTGTTCATACCTTGGTCTCCTCTATCTGTACGATGGTGGCTTGGCAGTCAGACAGACTGTCATTGATGTAGTCTATATTGGCGTTCAGCACCTCAATCTCCTCGTTGATTTCCTGGAGGAGGCGGTCCTCTGCTTCGGGCCCCTCCCCCTCCGCCATTAGCACCTCCCTCTTGTGCTGGAGCGCCTCCTGTTGGACAGTCAGCTCCTCCCGCTTCTGACTCACCAATGACATAAACACAAATGCACACACACAGGAAAACAAAAAAAAACATGTTAGAGCTACATTTTCAAAATATTTGAGCCTATTGGATTATTAATTCCAAATGAAACCTTGCACTAGCCAAGTCCTTGTGTGAATCTGACAATGTCATGAGTAATGGAAGATCAAGAAACAGCTATTTCCACATTCGCAAACACTATTTCTGAGATGTAAAAGAAGAATAAAAGACTGAATGAATGTGCAGTGTTACAGTCAAGGTGATCTTGGTACAGGCTATAACATTCTCACTTTCTTCCAATAAAAAAAAACTTTTCCTTGAGCTTAAGAGCTCAAGGAAAAGTTTCAATAATACAAGAATACTCCAGAGAGAAGAGCGATGAAGAGAGAAAAGAGAGAAAACAAGAAGTCTTGCAAACGACTAACACTCTGGCAAACAAGTGGGATTTATGCCGACAGACTAGGAGAAATAAACTAGGCAAAGTGTTTGATGTGACAAGAGTCAGACATAGCAGATACAACACGGGTAAGTTTTACCCATTTCATATTAAAAAAAGACTGTTCCCGATCAAAATGCACTGCACAGTTTTGACATGTCTATATCTGGGAACGAGCTTGTCTTGGCCTAGAAAGATACATTTCACAAAAATTAGCCCAAGAAAATACAACTATTACTCCAACAACTACTACTACTACTACTACTCTCCCTGTTCCTGCATCCCATACCAGGTGCCAGGGTCCCAATGGTTTGGGCAATCTGTAACCTAAAACACATTTCGATTCCTCCTTCAAAATTTTTGAGCACGTACCCTAAGAAATCACTATTCATACTCATGTGCCCCTTGCAAACTGGGAAGTTGATGACTTCATACAAATGAAACATCCTCTCCAGTTTATTTTCTGCAGATCAAGGTCATGCCAGCGCTGCCACCATCAGCACAAATCATCGCCACATAGGCAATATTAAATCCCCATAAAAACCTTTGGGGATTACATTTTATCACTCTATCAGAATAATAACTCTAAGGTCACCGACCCAAGTGTAATCGCAGTGACAACAGCACCGCAAGCATTTCTCTCCTTTCCTTCGAGCTGGAGAGGAAGCGCTGTTGCCTTTCTTACCTTGATAAGACGGTCCATGTCGGCCTCCACGTTAGCGATGGTCATTCTCTGCATGACGATGTCCAGAATGCGACGCTCCAGGGCCTGCCACTTCTGACGGGCAGACTTGGTGAAGCTGCTGCCTCTGCCAACCGCTCCAATGCTGCCCAGGCCCCCTGGCTTACGCTGCAGCTTCTTCCTGCTGCTGGAAACACACAGCGAGGGAAGAGAGAGGAGAGGAGAGGAGAGGAGAGGAGAGGAGAGAGAGAAGAAGAGAAGAGAAGAGAAGAGAAGAGAAGAGAAGAGAAGAGAAGAGAGAGAAGAAGAGAAGAGAAGAGAAGAGAAGAGAAGAGAAGAGAAGAGAAGAGAAGAGAAGAGAAGAGGAAAGTTGGAGTGAAAGGAGGTAGGAAGTCAGGGAAAGTAAAAATACAAGTACAAATAGAGTGCCATTAAATGACAATAAACAACTATAAAGCTCAGAGTCAACAATCAAAAGTCCGGAGGGAAAGCAACAGATAATCATCCCCATTGACAAGCAGAATGAGCAACAATCTATCTGTTTTATAGTCCACTTCTGCAACACTCTGCTGAAACACAGATTGAAGTGGGTCTTTTCTCCTCTAACTCAATAAATGACTTTATAAAGTGCCCTTTGTCTATGAAATTGAATGAAACTTCATCCACTTAGCAAAAGGTCAGCAGTCCATCAGGCTTATGGGTTTGTTTAACTAATTATCTGGCTGACTGACTGGCTAACTGACCAGCGATTATGTAGCACAATGTCATTAAACACAGCGCTGGCACACACACATGTGTACACACGCACAATGCATACACCGACCGATCTTACCCAATGATCCGCGTTCCGTCCATGCTCCCCTCGCTCTCTCCCATGTATCCGTAGGCGTTGTTCTTGTTGTTCCACTGGCGCACCATCCCGCTCACACTTCTCCCAAACTCGGGTTCGGAGCTGCTGGCCGTGGTGCTGGCCGACAGATCAGCTCCAGAGTCTGGAGGCTGGTTCCAGCGAGCCACGCGCCCGGCCACGCGCTCCGACATGGGCTTGGCCAGCCGGCGCAGGGCGGTGACTTCCTGGGTCTTCCTGCGCAGCACCAGCTCCTGCTGCCGCTTCTGAGACTCCAGGGAACGAATCTGGTACTGGAGGGGTAGGAGGGAGGGAGACTGGGGTCTTTCAGATGCACTGTGTGGGTACATAGATAGCAGCAAGGAGGCCTGCCACTCACATACTGTACACATCTTGCACCCAATTTCTCAATATTTCTTTCTATTTCTGTGTAAGACATTGAAATGTGCTGAAATAGCAGGAAAATGTTTGTAAAGACTGCAAAATCTAGTTTGCAGGTGAAATGTGTTTATATGAAATAACACTTTATATGACTCTTGCCAATTTTGGTGAGACAGATGAAGCCAGGTGTCTCCCTCCCAAGCACACACACACACAGCCTAACCTCTTGTCGTCGCTGCTCCTTCTTGAGCTGGGCGATCTCACGGTTCCTCTTAGCATCCACCATCCTCCTCCTCTGCTGCTCGTCCTTCATCTGCTTCATCAGTGACACCTAGGGACAGCATCGTCATCATAACACACTTTATTCCTGCTCAAACAGACAGTCGCATGCACACTCTCTCTCATGCACGCTCCCACTCCTCCTCCACACTCCTTCCCCTCTCTGTACCTTGGCTTTCTTCATCTCATTGACCTCGGTCTGGAGTTTCTTCAGCTCCCGTTCGTACCTCCCCTGGTTTTTGAGGAGGCGCGCGTGCTCCTTCTGTGCAGTTTGGAGCTTCATCAGGTCGCGGTTCATCTCCTTCAGACGCTTCTCGTACTCTTGCTTGATCCGGCTGGCCTTCTCCTCCGTGTAGTTCTCCATGGACACTATGCAGACACAGGACAATGTTAATGAAACATTATGGGACTACATTACCCATAATCATCAACACAAGATGACCTTGATCAGTCTCTATCAAGTTTTTTTTGTTTGTTTTATGGCATGACATCCTCAGTCTATATTCCACTGCTCACTGAAGTTCAGTCGTATGCAGTCCTGTTCCTGTCTACACAACACATATCTATAAACTACGTCTCCCATGATGCCGTTACTCACTGAGGTTCTGCAGCACGCGGTCTCTCTCCAGCTGCGTGTCTCTGATCTTGTTCTGCAGCAGGATGAGCTTCTCCTCGTACTGCAGCTTCAGCATCAGTAGCCTCCGCTGGCTGTTCTCCAGCTCGTCTATCAGCTTCTGTTTGATCTCGATCTCACAGGTCAGGTCCGCCAGGTCTGCCTGGAAGTTGGCTGGAGGTCAGAGGGCAAAGGTCAGATAGAACGCAGAGAAGAGTTTAAAGCCCCATAGGCCCGCAACCTGCCCAAAATTAACATTGGTGAAGTACGAAGACTTGCTGACCTGTTTTCATTGACTCCTGAGTCTAAACTAGAGAAAGGCTGCAAGTTCTTCACCTAAAGTTACCTCTTCGATTGTGAAGGTGAGTTTTAGCTTCAGTTTCTCCTCGTCTGCTGTCATCTCTTGGCAGTCATCACCTCATTTGTATAACATTATTACATTATGTATCTAATGCTAGTTACCATTACAATTTTGTTGTTTTTGTTGTCTTTATTGGATTGGTTTGACTTTAAACAGGCGTTGGCTAACTGTGTGTTCAGGAAACTGTCCATGCAGTGCAAGTTCAAATCCAGCTCATTCTACACTGTAAAATGTCTCCTCTCCAGCTTCACTGTGAACTGTCTGACAAAACAAAAGATGTCCTGATGGAAAGTGGAGATGCAGATAAGGTGGCAGTAAATGCTAAAAGGACATGAGAGGTGGTCTGGTCGCTCTGTAATAACGGATGTTAGAAACACACCTTTCTCATCAGTGTCCGAGTCTGAATCCACCAGGCTCTCGTCACTGTCAAACTCCTCGTCCTCCTCCCTTCCCTCCTCTTCATCCTCCCCCTCATCCTCATCACAACCACTCTCCTCCTGCAGGGGAGACATAATGTCCTAAACACACACACACACACACACACACACACACACACACACACATTAGACTCTCATCTGTTTGTTTTTAGCATGAAATGCTTCTAAATGCTGACATAAGCACCTTACCTCAGTGTTATTGTCATCTGAATCGATCTCTCCATTCTGTCCGTTTTGTCCATTTTCCCCGCTCTGCCCGTTCTGGCCATTCTCTCCGTTCTCGTGAGCGTGCAGTTTCACTCGTTTCTTCAGGCCTTTCTCCAGCTCTGGACTGCAGGAGGGGAAAAGCATGTTAGTCAAGTCAGGTTACAACTGGAATTCAAAAAGGTACACATAATTTTTTTTCAAAAGTGTAATCTAATTAATGAGAATTATAATTTTCACCTATCGTTGATAAGTCTGTCCACTTCATCTAGTATATTGAATGTTTTTTGTACATTACCATGCATTAGAAACCCTCTGTCTCTTCCACATAACTGAGATGTCATATGCTCCAAATATCCACCGTTAGGGCTTTGGGAGTGTTGCCAAATGCTCACAGAGAAATCAGACCTCTGAAGTCATTAGCAAAGACTTCTTCAGCTCATCTACCCCCCTCTTGCCCTTTAGCTCTTTTCGTTTTATTGCCAATTTTACTCTTCCCATCACTCCCTCTTTTACAACCCCCCGGTCATCACCCATCCCATCTCTCCGTTTCCCTCTCCCTCCCTCCTCATCCTTGTCCTATTAAAGCTCAATTAGCCTGTTGGGCTATGTATGTGCCTGTACCCTTCGCTCTCTCATGACCCACTCGCCAAGTGAATTAGACCTTCTTGTGTCCATGCCAGCATTACTACACAGCCCTGGCCGCATCCCAATTTTATTCAAACGCTGCCTTTCCAAAGCCCTAATCGACTTGTGATGTGCCTCTTAATCTAGAAGGGAAAAGCAATGAGGAGGGAAGAGTGAGTGTTTGGGCAGGAGCAATCAATGCACTTATCGTGCTTTCTCAGCTTTCACATCTTTTAAGAGTGCGCAGACAAGGGCTTAGGGGGGAATGATGAGAGATCAAATTTATATCGTGCCAAAATGTTTGGAGATACTGTATGAGGACAAGGGAGCTTAAAGGCACAGCTTGAACTTGAGGCCACGGGTGAACAAAGTCCTGTTTTGTTTCATAGTCCAGCTATATCCCAACATCGCCCACCCGCCCCACCCCGCTCTCTGCTTCCCCATCCCCTCCTTTCCTCCTCACCTCATCCTCCTCTGCCTCCTCTCCTTCTTCTTCAGCCTCTCGATGTCCATCTTGGCTCGGCGAATCACGTCCGTCATCTCAGCCTCCATGGACATGGGGGCAGGGGAGGAGCCAGGGGGGTGGCCAGGGGCTGGGCTAAGAGTGGAGGAGGGGAACGGGGTGCGAGAGGAGAGCCGGGACACCTGGCGCCGCAGAGACTCGTTCATGGCCTCGCTCTCCAGGAGCTTGGATCTGGGAGAGGAGGAGGGGAGGAGAGAGGAGAGAGAGAGAGAGAGAGAGAGAGAGAGAGAGGATCGGACAAAAATGCTATTAATTCCCTTATGGGTTTTTTTCTGTGTACTTGGTGGTTTTGAGAAGGGCAAAAATGTTGTCATATTGAAAGACTGGTAACAATATTTCACCCGACTTATAATGTGCTGATTAAAGCCTCAATCTGTATTTTTGAGTGTATAGGTTAAGGGAATACATACACAGATTCTTGAAAGGTAGGAGTTGCTGATGTAAAGTAATTCCCTAATAACAATTCATGGTGCAGAAAATGTTTGCTGCAATGTTTTTAAGCAATGCAAATGAAAACAAACCATTTACAACTTCAAATTACTTTTACAACTCATGTTTATAATTCACTGCCATTCCTTGTACCAATTTCAAAGCCAAAAAATGTCTCTACTACAAAAAAAACCAAAGCAAAGGAAAGGGGAAAGGGAAAAGGTGGCAAAGTTGGCGCTAGGATCCAACTTCAGTTTGAGCCTTTGATGATTTCAGTGAGGGTTACTTAGTGTATGGCGAAACAGCGGAGTGCAACACATACAGAGAAGTTCACTGGCTAAAAGAGTTTTTAGGCTACAATGGATGGCAGTGCATAAAGGCAGGCATCCTGGCAAGATTAGAGACTTTACCTAAGTTCCTCCACTTCTCGGATGTAGTTCTGGATTAGATCCCCAATCTCTGCGTTGCCCTCACCTATGGGTCAAAGGTCAAAGGCAAGTCATGGAGAGGCCACAGAATGCTCTCAGTAAGAAAAGTTGATGCCCCATTTAAAAACTGTTCCAATGCATCCCCATGGTCACTCAATACAAAAATGATGTAGCCCAAATGAAGCAGCAACAACAAATAAAGAATACGTGCAAGACGTTGACCATGGATATACTTATATAAAAAAAAAGGATTTAAAAGGGTAAACACAGGGCATTGGAGTTCAGCTGGGGTTTAAACAGTTATATAATTATGTATCTCCCTCACGTACCTGACTTGGTGAGCAGTGAGCTGACCTCATTGGCCAGCAGATGTGTGACACGAGTGTTGAGGTGGTCAATGGTCTCCTGCATGGCCTTTACCCTGAGGCGCAGTGTGTCATTTTCTCTCTGCAGCATGGCGTTCTCCTGGTACAGGTCACTAAAGCCCTCCGAACCATCCTCACCTGCCACACGCTTCCCCTGCACAGAGAAGACACCGCTCAGCATGATAATAATGACCTTGGCCTTGAATACCACAAGCATTGTAGGGAAAAAGACTTTCTTTAATCATTGGTTAACCTTTCAAAGCTGGACCCCACATACCCATTGACAAGTAATTATTTCCATAAAAATGTATTTAAAAAAATGGTGTTCCATAAGTATAGGACAGAGTCACTACTTAATCCAGTCACTGCCAGCAGACACCATTACTTCCACCAATCCAACGCTCCATTACTTGCAGACTCCAGTCAGATCACGTCCCTTATTACAACGAGTTGTCAAGTCACAGTCCCTCGCCATGGCCACGCATTAACTCTAACCTCTAGTAACCATAGTAACCCTCTTAATCATATAATAGACTGACGAACCAGCTTAACGATCCCTCGTTTCCTGTAACCTCAGAGGTCAGAGTTGATGAAAACGTGGAAAGCGATCTTTACAGACTCGGACTACATTCACCCATCTCCTCCTCCTCCTTCTGTCCCCTTTCCTTTCCTTTTAACTAATCCTACAACCCTCTTTCAATTTCCTCCCTTTTTCCTGTCTCATCTCCTTCAATCACACCTCGTTGTTTTCTTGATATGCCTTCATAACTCTCCTCTTACTGTATAATGGTCCTAATAGCTCCCCAGTCCTTCGGCCAGCTCAAAGCAAGCAAATCCGGAGCTTCTCAGGAAAAGTACACTCAGCAGAACTGAAGGAGATGATCATTAGAGCACACAGATCAATGTATATCTATATTATAACGTCAAAAGCTGCTGAATCTTCAATGATCTCCTTCAGTTTTGATGAACAGCTCCTTCTGTAGGCATGGCATCTCATTTTCTTGCACTCCCTCTCTCTCCATTCTGCCTTCTCTTACTGCTTTGCACCTGATCATTCCCATCAGTGCCGTCTGTGTCTCTTTCCACTCAACACCACTCACATTTATCATTCCTCCATTCACCTCCTCTCCTCCTCTTCCCCTCCATCCATCCCTCTCTCTCACCACCTCATAACATCATCAGTTACAGTCACGCGTTTTCTCTCTTTCCTTCAACCCCCCACCTTCCATTCCTTATCTCTCCCCCGATTCATTCATCCCTCCCTAGCTGTATTTCTGACCTCCTCCCTCTTTCCCCCCCATTTACTCCATCACATCCTCTCTGTTTCTCTCTCCCACAATGCTTCCTGCCTTCCACCATCCATTCCTTCCTCTTTCCTTCCCTCCATCCCTCCATCTCTCACCGCTTTATACTCCATCAGTTCCATCTGAAGGCGGGCTATCTCAGCACGCAGGGCGCTGATCTGTTGGCTGGTCTTGTCCTGGTTCACCACCACCTTGTTCTTGATGTTTCGGGCGCGGTTGGCATATTTCAGTGTATTCAGCGTCTCCATGAAGTCCCGGTCCGACGGACTGACGCAGGCGATCATCACCGTACGACTGGAGAGGAGCGAGAGACGTGGTTTCTGAGCATCAATCTGTCTGTTTTGTGTCTTTTTGTGTGTACAGTATGTCATGAACTTTTACTTGGAATGTGTGTGTGTGTGTGTGTGTGTGTGTGTGTGTGCGTGCATGTGTGTGTGTGTGTGTGTGTGCGTGTGCGTGTGCGTGTGCGTGTGTGTGTGTGTGTGTGTGTGTCTGTGTATTTGTGTGTCCCACTGTGGCCCTGATGTAAAATTTCATTACTTTTCCACGGCTTTCCATAACTAAGGCGGGGCGCTTCCATGACCTAAAAAAAATCTTCCTTCCTGGTTTGTTAATGTTGTTTTTCAGCTATGAAAATATCTAAAGGGGTAAACAGTCTGGTCTCCACTACAGTTGGAATTATTGTGGAGAAAATCAGCTGAAAACCACCAGCTAATGCGATGAATGTGTGAAAAAAGTTGCAAAATACATTCTGCCATATTCCTGTAAAGTGTCAGGGAATTTATCCAACTCCCTGACTTTCCCCGTCTGGAATATAGTACACCTCTCAAACTTCTAAGATATTCCAGAAATTCCATGACCAGTGGGAACCTTGGTGTCTGCATTTGTCATGCAGTTTTCAATGTAGTGTACAGTATGTAAGCACACATTCATGCGCAATCTTAGATGTTAATGATTTTTCTGTACGTGTGTTTGTGTATGTACCTGTTGCCGCCCAGTGAGTCCTGTAGCAGGCGAGTGAGTTTGGAGTCTCTGTAGGGGACGTGGCCTCCCTTCTTAGCCTGGTCCCCTAAAGCACTGATCACATTCCCCAGGGCCAGCTACCACACACACACACACACACACAGATACACAAATTCATCATAGACTAGTTTTCTAACATATTTAGCTTACTGACATCAAAAAAGCAGTCTCACAACAGTCACACCACTCACAACCATGCATATGGACACACACACACACACATACACACACTGTCTATGTCTCTCTCACCAGTCCACAGTTGATGGAGATTCCCTCGCGGGCCCTTTCTCCTGTGGCCCCGGTGCGTTTGAGTCTCTCCGACCCGGCCAGGTCCACAAAGTGGAACTTGGCCATCAGCGTCTCGTACTCGGGCTGGGCGATGGAGCTGGAGCTCACACCGTTCAACTCCCCGTTCTCCCCTCCTCCGTTCTCCTAGTGGAGACAGGGAGAAGGATAAAAGACATACAGTGAAGTAAGCTAAGAAGCAGTTCACCAGTTTGAGTTTCTCATTTGGGAGGAGCAATTTCACTCCTTACAATCACCCCTTCTAACTTGATATTGCTAAATTTGTTTTCTTGTTTCCTTCTCTATTTGTTTCGTTCTTTTTTGTTTGCTCTACCCTCTCTCACTTTTTTTCTATCTTTCTCTTCTCAACGTGTATTTCTTTTCCCCCTTTTTCATCATATCCTATCCTAACCCCTCACCCCCTCCCTCCCTTCTTCCCTTCCTCCATCTGCTAGTTGACAGACTCTTATCTAACAGAGATGGATTATGAAGATGTAATGAGACTCTCCTCGCTCAACCCATCCTTTTCTCCTCTCTTGCTCCCCCCTCCCCCCCTCACTCCATCGCTTACCAGTCGAGGCAGTTGGCAGACTCTCATCTGACAGAGGTGGATGGTGAAGATAGCATGGGAGCGGGAGCTCTGGGCATTCATCTGGGTGCTGGCCGTGGTCCGGGACAGAGCACCCAGCTTCAGACACTGCAACAGCTGCACAACACACAGTATGGGGGACATTTGGTTACAGCTTATATCTTGAAGAGAAGTAGTGAAAAGCAATTAGCCAAAAAAAGTACAAGATTAACTGGTGAATTATAGGAAGGGGTATTAAAAAATTATACCTGTACCATAAAAATGTTTGTAGCAAAACTGACTGTAAATCTTAAAAGGTATCAAAAGATCACAAAAAGCTTCAAATTGTTAGATGCCTTTATCATCCCCCAGGTTCACTTGCTGGCTTGCTAGAGAAACCTGTTTCTTTCACCCTCTGCATCCTACTACACTCTGGACTAGCTGGACTTGTCTTCTTTAGAGCCTGCTCCATTAATAATGTCTCTGCAACACCTTGTTATGTTTCTGTCTACCATTTTATTTCCTTCTCCCTCTCCTCCTCTGTCCTCTCCTCTCCACTGACTCCACCACCTCCACATTTCTATCTGCTTTCTCACTGTGTTTTGACCTTTTCTGTTGTCTCTCCTCCAGACCTGCCGTCTGTCTCCACCTGCCCCTTGGGTGTCTGAAGTCTTGAGAACTGAACGCACACGGCTTCTTGCAGCTGAGACAAAAGTGGCACAAGCCTGGCTTGTCAGACGACCCCTCCCACTTTCAGTCTTTCCTCTCCTCCTCCTCCGATTCTGTCTCTGCAGCTAGATCGACCAACTTTACCTCTCTAAAATGTGATAATCTGTTCCTAACCCCCGGAGACATTTCTCTATTTTTTCCTCTCTTCTCAACCCTCCACCACCTACTCCCCCCTCGTCTTTCTACTGAAGACTTGTCCCCTATTTTGAGAAGAAAGTTGACGACACCAGAGGCTCCTTCTCCTCCCTCTAAATCACTACCTGCCTCTTCTATTAACCTGTCTGACACCGGCTTGTCATCTCTCTCTCCTCTCCCCCCAGACATAGTCGTCAAACTCATCTCCAGCAGCAAACGTTCCTCCTGCCCTCTTGACCCCATCCCATCCTCCTACCTCCAGACTGTCACTGCTGATCTGCTCCACTTCCTTACTACCATTGTTACTCGTCCCCGACATCTGGCTGTGTACCAACCGCCTTCAAGTCAGCTAGAGTCACGCCACTTCTCAAGAAACCTATCCTTGAGTCATCTGACATCAAAAACTACAGACCGGTATCACTCCTTTCTCTCACAAAATAGCCTGATGGGTCCAAGCAGTCTGGCTTAGAGGCGGCCTGTTAACAGCCAAGTCTCTCTCTTCAGTCCTTATCTTCCTAGACCTACAGTATCTGTTGTGTTTGACAATGTCAACCACCACATGCAACTGACCTGGGGATTTCCAGAACAGCTCTCATGGTTTGTCAGAGCTCACTCAAATCTTAACAGCAAACCCTGTCCACTGCACTAGGATTCACTCTCACATGATCGCTCTATGGAATATTATAAGGGCATTGAGGAGCTGAGTGTTGCACTCTTTATTATTGTTTGCTTGTAATTGTTGGTGACAGGAATTAAAGCTTATGTTACTGTTGCGTTTTTGTTGTAAGTCGCTCTGGATGAGCGTGTCAGCCAAAATGTAAATGCCCACAATGGAAACTCAACATTTCTTCTTTTGTTTGGGCATTTTCATGAGAAGTGGTCTGATTTTATTTAGAAAAGCAGATGGCATGTAAAATCATTAGACTGAAAGTAATTATTCAAACGCATAATGAAATGTGCTTTAATTCAATGAAAGTAAGGTCTGAAAAGAGTATTAGAACCAGTATCAAATAAGAAATATCAAATCAGTATTAGTTTTGACCATTTTGAAACAAGAAAACCCAGAAAAAAAAATAAAACACCCCTGGAGGTGTCACAACACACACACACACACACACACACCTCCTGCTCCGACTGTACCAGTCTGGAGGTGACTCCAGTGGTGTAGATGCTGCCGCTGGCGTCCTCATGGATCTTAATGTTGGACTTCCTGTTTCGGCTGTCTGGATCTCTGGCTGCGTCAAACAAGTCGAGGATCTCCTCGTTGTACAACTACAATAAATAAGAAACACATACGTATGCATGCACACAGAGAGATCATAAATACACATCATTGTATTGCATACAGTAACCATTAATACTTAATGACTTAATGTTATCACAAACTACTTTTTCTAGAATTCTTTACAATGTTTCAGTAGAGATTCTCATTTTCTCCTAATCCCCTTTCCCCACAGCAGTGTGTCTTCATCACACACAGCTCTCCAGAATGACCTCTCCGAAACCAATGAGGGCAAGGGCCGCAGAGGTCAGCTGAAGGCTCAGCTGTTTCCACCTACTACACACACACACACACACACACACACACATCTGTTTACCATCAACAGAGATAACCCTCTGACCTGACAGCCTACAGATGAACAAACTAGAAAGAGGGAAAGGGGAATGGAAAGAAGAAAGAGGGGGATGGTTGGTAGAAATGGTGAGAGTTAAATCATTATTAATATAATCAGGTCCTTTTAGTTGTCTGGTTGTCCATTACTAGACTGCTGAACTCGCACATGGAGCACACACACACACACACACACACACACACACAAAATTGTCTACCCCCCAAAGGCTACCCAGACATGTCAGGAACCTCTGGGGGCAATTATTACTTGTCATATTAGCTCATGGCTCCAACACAACCATCCCTCCCTCCCTCTCATCCCTCTCTCTTATCCATCTCCTTCCACACACTGATGGGTAATAATGTCAGAGGTAATGGCCGACATTAATCAGGACCAACATTGCACAGAGACATTCCCGCCCATCTGTCATCGTGTTGTCACTTCCTGTTTGTGGAAGAGGGGGCTGATCCTCCTGTCTCCCTGGAATGTCCCATCTGGTTAGAGTTAATAGGGACAACATTGGGAGAGTATCCATCCCAGTACACACATATGCACATGCACATAACAAAATGACGACAACACAGACAGTGTGTTAAAATAAGCATTGTGTCTGCATCTTTGTGTGCATGTGCGTTACTTAAACTGGTGTTAAAATGTGAGATCACTCAAGAATGTGTTACAATGTGCATCTATATATGTGTGTGCATCTGCACGTGTGCATTCCCCTACCTCTAGGAACTGGGCGCTGACTTTAAAGTCGGGTGGCTGGGTGCCTGCCTCCTGGGCGTGTGTCCGCCTCCTCTGGATCCCCTCGAACAGCTGGTGAACGGCCCGCGGAATGATGCCCTGCTCCTCCTGACCCACGCTCACATCGAAGCCTGTCCCCATGGTGTAGGTCTTCCCCGAGCCCGTCTGAAACAACACACATTTCACACACCGTTTATCCCCCAACATCAGACATCCCAACCGACTGCTCTTCAAACGAGCATGACTGTATGTGCTGTGCGTAATCATTCTTTACATGTGAGTATAGGCAATTCCAGTCTATTATTATTATTATCAATTAGTTCTGATATCACTCGATTATAACTGTGTTACTGTGTGTAAGTGTGAGTGTATACACATCTGTTTGCATATGTATAGTCCCTTGTGTGAACTATTTTATTATTTGCTTTTATCTCTTTCTGTTGTTGTTGTGTCTTACTGTAGTTTTTGTGTTACGTGCAGCTTAACCATACAATGCATGCATGAATCCATACACATGTTTGTGAATGCTTCCCCATGCGTCTCTGTGTCGTACCTGTCCATAAGCGAACACAGTGGCGTTGTAGCCCTCGAAGCAGCCCTCAATGAGTTTGTGCACACAGGCCTGGTAGATGTGCTGCTGCTCTGAGTCAATATCAAACACAAAGTCATAGGTGAAGGCCTTGTCCTTTCCCAGGAGGACTTGTGGTTCTCCAGGTGTGACCAGTGTGCAAACATGGCAGCCCTCTATCTTCTCCTTGGCCATCTGAGGACGGATCCTGGGAGGAGAGGAGAGGAGAGGAGAAAAGGGGAGAGAGAGTCAGTAATCGAAACTGTAAAACTACACAGACACAAATACACACACAGAATTAACATCATTACTGCAAGTAAGGCCACTGATTGTGATTAGGCGTAAATGCGGTTTCACTTGCAATTATGGCTTGCAGTAATCTCAATCATGTTCTTTGATCTTATGATCATTTTCGGTGTAGACAAGAAACCATGGGATTTTAAGAACAAGCCAGGAATAGTCATTGTCCAACCTCAGCTTCATGTAACTGCGGAGTCCAGGGTTTGAATCTGACCTGGGACCTTTGTCGCATATTGTCCCCCTCTCTCTCTCACCCAATCTTTCCTGTTGATCTCTATTGCCAACTTTCAAATAAAGTCAAAAATGGCAAAAATAAAAAAAAAAAAATAAATCCAGCGGGCCTTGTTTTTTTTTTATATTTCTCCAAAATGTATTTGACCATTGTGCCCTGGCATGTTTCTAAGTTTCCTTCACCAGCACTACATGCTTCAGCAAACGTCTGGTGCTATGAAATCAAAAGGAGCAGAGAAGTCCTATGAGACAACCGCTAAACCTAAATAACTCCAATGGTCAGATGAAGGATCCCCTTAGTTTGTTTTCCATACAGGAGCCAACCCTCGTTCAAAACTATGGTCTGTTACACAAAGGATATACAAGACACAACACAAATCCTTAAGGGAGGAACAAGGACAATTTATAAAGTTGGAGAAGATGTAGAAAATGAGGGATGAGGTTCAAAATGGAAAAACGGATGTAAGTAAGGCCACTTATCGAGATCAGGCAGGCTTAGTTCAACCAGCTGCAGAGTGCCATGAAAAGCAGCCATCCTCACAAGTCACTACAACAGTGGTTCTTAATCCTGTTTCTCGGGACCCAGAGCACTGCTGGTTTTCTATTCTGACAGGCAGTTAATCGCAGTTAATTGTATTCACCTGGCATCCCAGGTGTAAAATAGTCCCCAATTAGACAGAATGAAAACCAGCGGGGCTCTGGCTGCCGAGGACTGAGAACCACTTCATGAGAAGAACATCTTTGAACTCACTGACAGAATGAGAGCTCAGTATTACTAGGCTAATTACCATCATTTTAGCTTGTTTGCTAGCAGAACGGCGGTGTTATGTCCACTGTCTCTACCTGGTAACCTGTGCTGTGCTGCAGATGCCTTGGAACGCCTCCAGCAATACCTACCAATTGCTGCCTGGCACCTGGTGGAACCCCTTAAAAAGCTGCACCATCCTCCTTATTTCATTCATTCATGTGTTTGTTACAATAAACGTACTTATGATTTTGTGACTTAAACATTGGTTTGCCATTACAGAAGCCATTACAGAAGTGCCGCTGCTTTACATGCTTGCTGCTTCACCACTGTTGCTCTACCCCTGATAGGGATTGTTTGGATAATCATGCTGAAGGATAGAAACAGGGCAAGATAACGAAGATACACTGGCTAACACTAGGCCTAAAATTGATTTCACATAAAGTAATGGAGTAAAGTAAAAACTGTGCATAAAACAGAAGATCTATCTCACAGCCCCGTCTTAATCTTGGGCATTCAGAGGTACAATGTGGACCCAGTGGGGAGGTAATCACTTTAAGCTGTGGAAAAAGCCATGAGCCAGCAGAAACAAAGCACTGGGTCTACCTCCCTATGTGCTGAACCCCCGAGTTCAATCCTCAGGGCATGCAAACCAACTCCCACACACACTGAGACCACACCAGAGACTTCCTGTGAGAAGCTGCAACAAAGACACACACACACACACAGACGTACAAAGGAAGAAGAGCCCCTTACCACACGCAGTTGCTGTATGGATAGTGGTGGAAGATGCTTGGACACATCGCACAGACATACACAAAAACACACAGTGTATCAAACACATACTGTACGCGTACTGTTCACAGACAACCTACTATCTTCAGTTCACACATGGTTCCTCTCAAGCATACATTAAGAACCACACCCACAAGCCAAGGGGTCACACTCACAGTAATCCCTTTACCACATGTAGTTATCATCCCAGCCACACACACACACACACACACACACACACACACACACACACACACACACAGACACACACAGCTGACAACAGCATTTTCTGACTCTCCTTTAGGCCTTGAGGCATCATTGAGTGGGTCTTCCAGGAAGGCGTAAAGATATTAGAATAGTCCAATTCAGCGACACACTAACCGCCACCATCTGAAGTCAACTCCCTTATAATAGACTGTGGGGCTTAGAAAGCAGTTTGCAGAGAGAGAGTGACCTTGATACTTAGGTTAATGTCATTAAAACCACAGAAGCCATAGGAGTGCTGTTTAAGCCAATTATGAACATATATTGGATATGGCAAGAAGAGCAGTGCATTGCTTCTGCACAATGGAATTAATAGGAGTAGAGCAGCGTGTGCGTGTGTGTGTGTGTGTGTGTGTGTGTGTGTGTGTGTGTGTGCATGCGCACATGGGCTGCAGCTGTATCTGTGAGAGGATCGGAGGTCACTCTACTCTCCTTTACTACTCTCTGGTTTCACTCAATTCTATCAATCTTTTGCATGCAATACTCTTAAGAAGTGTCAGCTCTAACACTTCAAAGCACACACAATTAGCAGAGGAAACAAGAAAGAGATAAAGAAAGGAATTAAATAAGATATGAAGCAAAGATAAAGGTGAATTAAAAATATCAAGCTTTCATTCTCTCTCTCTCTCTCTCTCTCTCTCTCTTTCTCTCTCTCTCTCTGTCTCTCTCTGTCTCATCTGAAAGAAAGAGCAAAAGCTAACCAAGACAAGTACGGCTGAATTCATGAAAGTCTTGATGAGCTGTAGATCACATAGAATATACATACATGTCTGACACTCATACACACACACACACACACACACACACACACAGACAGACAGACATACAAAGAGACACACAAACAACAATGACAGCCTGTCACTGATCCACAGAGAGAGGAAATGGAACAGCTATAAATAATCAATTCACACACACACACACACACAAGGGCTCAGCTGGATGAGCATTTAAGCCAGCTGCGCCAACAAAAGATGGGATCCATAACATTGATCAGTCCATCAAACATCACGCCTTATACACACCCTGCACACACACACACAGACACACAGACCACACACTCGCCAAAGGAAATTTAGCAGCTAAAAATAGCCATAACACCATGATTAAATGTCTCTGTATGAGACAAAAGCCTAGAGAGAAACAGAGAGAGAGGGAGAAGCAGATTGTGGATCCCTGATGCGGCAAATTAAGCCGTCTATCTCTCCCTCATCTATGCACACTAATAGGAAAATGGTTTAAGCACCCTGGGGCCTAAACAAACTCCCCAAAAGAATCAACACACACACACACACACACACCTGTCTTGTTCTCTTTTTTTTATATACTTACATACTCCATACACAGATGCATGTGTGCGCACAGACACAATATCTGTGCTCATTACCCTACTGCTTTGATAGGAGCCCCAAACCCACTTCTAGTCAGAAACTCATTATACACTAGCTCTGAGGGAATTCACTCATTATGATCATTATCAAACCCAACAGTGCTAATTACGACCAGCCTCAACAAACACAAA
>NW_027605323.1:0-27130 GCF_048128805.1 Centroberyx gerrardi | reverse complement strand
TAGATATAAATATCCAGTGTGTTGACTTACATCACTTACAGTAAGCTTTCTTTTCTCTGTTTCTCTCCTTAACCATGGAGTCTAACTTACAGCTGCTTGACTACACTTTTGTTTTTACACATTGTAGACATACTGTGAAAAGTCAACAACTTGACCTTTAGAAAAGATGAATGAAAAACATTACTACTTTCCAAAATTGCTTTTTAATCTTCAATTTTCACTTAAATGATTGTTGACAACTTGTGAATATTTGAAAATGTGGACAAATGTCTTGTTTTGTCGCTTCAAGTAGGCGTACGGTTTCAAAAGCTATTTCGACATTTTCTAATTTTATGCTCATGTTTTTTTGGGTTTTATACTTTACAGAAACACAGAGTTATGTTTCAACAAACCTCAAGAAAAAAATCCTATTTAAAAATGTATTTGTAATCCAATTTGTTTGCAATTTTTCCAGTTTACAATTTGATTTAAAATACAGTTAGAAATGTTTGCTGATTTAGAAAAGAAATTTTAAAATGTTTCCAAATCTGTTTTATTATGTAGTTTGATATATTCGTGGTCATATGAGCACTCTTTCTGTGCTGATATGCATGAGAGGCTTCTTAAAGGGAAGTGAAACAATGTGTGAGTGAGTGACTGGTGGAGCATAAAAAGCATCTGACAGAAAGTCCTTAAAGGGGAAAATGGACTCTCACACAGTAAAGGTGTCAAACCGCCCGGTGATTGATTGACAGCCGCAGCCTTCCTGTCCTCTAAGCTGATCGGTGTCTCCTAGGTGATGTCCGTCCCACCCTGACGGTGCTGCCCCCCTCCAGCGTGGAGCTGCAGCAGGGGAAGGCCACGCTCATGTGCCTGGCCAACAAGGGCTTCCCCTCAGACTGGAGGCTGGCCTGGAAGGTGGACGGCAGCAGCAGCAGCAGCAGCAGCTGGGAGGAGAGCAGGAGCCCCGGGGTGCTGGAGAAGGACGGCCGCTACAGCTGGAGCAGCACCCTGAGGCTCCCTGCGGACCGGTGGAGGAAGGTGGGCTCTGTGACCTGTGAGGCCACCCAGGGCTCCCAGTCTCCGCTCTCGGAGACACTGAGGAGAGACCCAGTCCCCAGTGTTCCCAGTCCTGACCTGACTCACTGGGACTTCTGCTACTGGTTTTACTCTGCTACTGCTCTCAGTCTGCACTCAGCACTGTAGTCTCTCTCTCTCTCTCTCTCTCTCTCTCTCTCTCTCTCTCTCTCTCTCTCTCTCTCTCTCTCTCTCTCTCTCTCTCTCTCTCTCTCTCTCTCTCTCCCTCCCTCTCTTTCTCTTTCTCTCTCTCTCACCAGACTCATTTCAACTTCAAAAATTAAAAAAGTAATGTTTTCCTGCTTGCAGATATGATTCTTGATATGTTAAGACAATAAAGATCTGTTTACCAACTCAGCTGTGTTTCCATGGATATTATTATTATATTATTCATTAACTCTGTGACAGAAACATGAAAGTGATTACGTTTACCTGTGATATCCTAAAGATGGGCAGGAGCTAGGTGTGGATGTTAGGATGAAAGGAGGCAATTTTCATTTCCATTTCTTATCACTTTTTGCATGACTGGAGTAAAATTGCTCTCATGTATTGTTTGGAAATTTCTCTCTGTGGTTACACGTAGATAGATAATCCAATGTTTTAACCAAATGATCCCTCATTACTAAAGTGTCCTATTGGTAAAGCCTCTGCCTGTGTCAAGTTTATAGTGTATCTAGAAAATATGCTGAATCTTTGTAATAAATCTACAAAAGTAGTAAGAGCATTTTCAGGAGTAAAGTAAGTAAGTAAAAAGCAGGATATCGTCAGCATAGAGGGATATAACATGAAATATTTACATGTCATCCTTCTGTCTCTGCAAAGGGCTCAAGCACTGAGGCAAATAAAAAGGATGACAACAGACACCCTTGGCATGTCCCCCTTTCTAAGTAAAAGCTAGAAGACTTCCTTAAAAATTAAAAGGAAAAATTGTCATTAACAGAATGTCGTTCAGTTTTCTGAGGCTGAATAAATCACAACAAGTCTAGTGTGTGTTTGTGTTTGCACTGAACCAGTCTTCCCAGTCTTCCCAGTCTTGTTTTAAGAGGCTGAGGAAGGAACAGCTGAATGGTTGTAAAATTGACTTTCAACAGGTTGGAGGTCTGCATGGAGAGGTCAAAGACCAACAGAGATGGATGGATATGCTTAGAAACACAGCCAATAAAATACATATCTACTTCATAAATAATGTCAAATTAATTGCATTTTGGTTCACTGGAAATTACATCAGATTAAAACTATGCATTAAATGATCTTTTGTGATCTTATATTTTTGTAATTCTGCAGAGTTTGAGATTGTTGAGTTTGTCTGAAAAATACTCAGTATGTTTGAAGTTGAACATAGTTAAATAATGAAAATCCTCTAAAATTTCAAATAAAGTATCAATATTTCATAATCTGGATTAAAAGATCTTGCTTTATGACAGTTGAAATTCTATACTTAAAATGTGTTTAACTCTGACTTTAGATTCTCTGTAACAGTGATCCTGTTTCAAACCCTGTTTCATCAACATAATCATTAAAACAACATTAAAAAGAATGTTTTCATGATGAAAACATAATTATTATATCCTATTATAAACTGTCTTTTTGGACAAACCATTGTTGTTTTAGTTTCTCTGCAGCTGTTGAGTCAGATCAGTTCCTCTCCAGCTGAGGGAGGTTTTTGTACGACGTTGTATCACTGTGTGAACGACCAGCGGTAACCACCCTGCTGACAGTAGTAAACTCCTGTATCTTCAGTCTGGACTCCACTGATGGTCAGAGTGTAGTCAGTCCCAGATCCACTCCCACTAAAACGATCTGAAACCCCAGACTGACGGGTTGTAGCAGTATGAATCAGGAGTTTAATAGTTTCTCCAGGTTTCTGAAGGTACCAGTGGAGGTAGTTACTAACACTTGTACTGGTTTTACATCTGATAGAGACAGTCTGTCCTGGAACAACAGACTGAGATTCAGGAGACTGAGTCACAATGATTTCTTCTGATGAATCTATAAAATATGAAAAAGAGGAGAAGGGTTATTGAGACAAATACAGCTTGGAGAAAGATGATCAATATCAAAACAGAAGAGTATAATTTCTTTAACATGGAGAATAGATGGAAGAAGGTAAATGCTGGTTGTTTCAGTGTTTCTCCATCATAGCAGAACATCATTCTGGTAAACCTGGTTGCATCCTGAAGCAAAGTTTTCAGAAGAGAGTCTCACCCTGAACAAGGAGCCCCAGGGTGCCCAGCAGTAGAATCTGTGACATCATCATTGTGCTGCCGGCGTGTCAGTGGCTCTGAAAGGCCTGGACAGCCACTGATCAACACTGGCCTCTTAACGGGTGGAGAGCAGAGAGGCAGGACTGATATGCAAACACACACACACACACACACACACACACACACACACTCAGAGTCAGTGAACTGTAGCTGTCCTGAGCATATCATGGTGTTTCCCCCTCAGTGCTGGGAGCATTGACTATTTAAATGATCCTCATGTTCATGAGATTAATAGAAGGTCTTAATAAAGTGTCAGAGCGTTGTCATCCTAGAAGAGACCACTCCCACACTCCCATCAGGATAGAAACACTATTTATTACACACAGGCTTTTAATTTGGTTTTACCTATTCCTCTTGTTTTTGACTGTATGATTCTTCTACAATCCCTTTTTAAATTAAAACCTGGCATCTTCATTGTTTATCTTAATGGGTTGTATTTGTTTTTATTTTGTCAGCAACTCTGATTTAAAAACTGCTTTCAAATGAGTTTCCCATGTCTTCAGGAGTTTCCCTGTTTTTGGAGTTAGTCTTTAAATCCAGTGGCTTGGCTTTACGGTTCCCCAAAATGAAATTGGAGGAAGGACTAAGGACGGTACATTTGACCGTCCGTCCATCATGCACAATATCTCAGATGCCACTGATTGGTTTTTGATGAAACCTCAGTTGATGATGCATGTTATTGCTCCATTCCAGCATTTCCATAATTACATTGGTCAGCCTCAGGGGGGCACTATAAACTTAGTTTAATTGTACGTCACGCACAATATTTCAGACGCTGCTGATCAGAATTTCAGGAAATTTAAAGGAATGATGCGTCTCATTACAACATTCTGGAATTTTTCCAATTGTGCTGGAGTAAGGAGGGCATTACAATGTTTGTTTACTTGTTGGATTTTTCTTTTTGAGGGAAATTTGGGGGAATGATGCATCTGACCACTGCATTCTCACATTTTCAAAATTACACTGATCAGCTGAAGGGGGAACACATTACCTGGTTTGTTCACTCATCCATGTGTCCCACACAAAATTGCAGATATCACTGATATGATTTTGATCAAACTTTGGAAACTAATGCATCTATCTGCTGCACTCCAGCATTCAAAAGTACATTGATTGACCCAAGGGCAAAAGAACAATTACAGCTCAAAACAAGGTGATTGGCCGAGGTGGGGACTTCGTAATTCATGTGGGACGACATGTTTACTGTTGCCTTGTTTTCTGATGCCAAGGTTTCCTTCTACAGTCTGACACCACATTCCCCTCTTCTGGCCGGACTCAGTGTCTGTACAACAGATACATGTGTTCACCCAACTATTCCCTTCCTTCAAGAAAAAGACTCTCTTGACTTTCCTCTATCTAAATAAGGCTTCCTGATCCAGTTGACTGAATGATCCTCCTGATCTGTTTGGATCCTGACAGTCCAGATATTCCAGGACCAGGGTGGATAAGCTGTTTGGATCATTCAGCAGTGGTTTGGGGGTCGGCATCAGGACAGCTTACTTTGCTAGATGTTGTTGTGCTTTTAATGGGTCTGATTGGGCTTCTTCACTGGAACTGTCCTCTTCATTTGGGGGAACTTTCAGGTTGTTGAGGTGGGAGGTGGGCTGTTTTAACTTCAGAAGGAAAACTGGTAGAGACAGTGTGTGTGTGTGTGTGTGTGTGTGTGTGTGTGTGTGTGTGTGTGTGTGTGTGTGTGTGTGTGTGTGTGTGTGTGTTCAGTGAACTGTATCAGTCCATGCAGTAGCTTCCAGCTGCAGCAGTCAGTTCAGTCTGACTGAGGGAGGTTTTTGTACGACGCTTTATCACTGTGTGAACAGATGCTGACTGTTGAGATAGTGGAAACTCTGACAGTAGTAAACTGCTGCATCTTCAGCCTGGACTCCACTGATGGTCAGAGTGAAGTCAGTCCCTGATCCACTGCCTGTAAAACGACCTGGAATCCCTGATGCTCTCTGAGTGGCATAGTAAATGAGGAGTTTAGGAGTTTCTCCATCTCTCTGTTGGTACCAGGCTAAACAGTGGTCGCTACCCGATAGATAAACCTTGGGACTGGTTCGACAGCTGATGGTGACGGAGCCTCCCGGAGCAGACCTCACTGCTCCAGGCTGAGTCACTGTGACCTGGCCTCTGGACTCTGAGGATACAGAGACAAAAACATAAACCACCGTCATCGTTTTCTCCGCTTCATTTCAGAGGGACGGATGTTCATAGAGGAGAGGAGTTTGATTCTCTGGACTTTACCTGTGAAGCAGCAGCAGAGGAGAGTCCAGATGAGGATGGAGATCAAAGTCATGTTTTGATGAGGAGGATTTCTGTGGCTTCTGTTGTCATGAAGGACAGCTGTCAGTCATCCAGTGTTCAACTCTCAGGACTATAAACTCTCCCAGAGCACTGGAGCATGGTGCTGCTGATGCAAAGTGGCTCTCTATGGAAATGCTCTGACTGACTCCAACAGGGACTTGGATTACTCTGATGATGCTGTTTCTAAATGGATCAATCAATTTACCAAACTCTTGATTAACAATGCATCCAATGTAATTAATTAATTAATATGTAGATTTTGCTTGATGTCTATAAACAAGTGTTTTTCAATAATTTATTTTGTCTTGTTTAAGTTCACTGCTAGAGAAATAAATATCACTACAAGGCAAATTTAACAGTATACAAACCAAAAGTGATTAATGTAGGAATGTTGTGCTATTTGTGATAATTTAGCTAGTTATTACATGAGCTAGCTAGGTTTTACAAATTCAGCCTGATTTTGGTGAGTTTGTTGTTGTCAAAGTGAGAGAGCCGTGTCTCTCTAGAGTGAGAGGTTTTTGTACGGCGGCTCAATGAGTTTGTATCACTGTGGTTGACTTTTGGTGGAGGAACCAGACTGGATGTTGGAAGTAAGTAACCTATCTCATGTTTTTCGTAATCCATGAGCTACATTTTAATTTGTTACATATTCAATGTAATTTAGAAAGCTACGTATTTAATTTTCTATGTTGATGTGTATTTTTTAAATGAGAAATTCCTTCCACCAATGAACAAACAATTTAATAAAATGAATCCGAATGGACAATTTAATAATCGTGAGACTTGGGCCAGAGGAGAAAGTATGTATTCCTAACGATTAATATAAAGTTGCTTCTTGAGGGCTTGTAGTTTTAGTTTTGTCTGACAAAGTGAGAGAGCCGTGTCTCTCTAGAGTGAGAGGTTTTTGTACGGCGGCTCAATGAGTTTGTATCACTGTGGTACACTTTTGGTGGAGGAACCAGACTGGATGTTGGAAGTAAGTTTCTGCACAAATTTTAAACATCATATTATTTATTAAGGCTTTTATTCCTGTGTCTGAATTTTAGAAGTAGATATAAATATCCAGTGTGTTGACTTACATCACTTACAGTTAGCTTTCTTTTCTCTGTTTCTCTCCTTAACCATGGAGTCTAACTTACAGCTGCTTGACTACACTTTTGTTTTTACACATTGTAGACATACTGTGAAAAGTCAACAACTTGACCTTTAGAAAAGATAAATGAAAAACATTACTACTTTCCAAAATTGCTTTTTAATCTTCAATTTTCACTTAAATGATTGTTGACAACTTGTGAATATTTGAAAATGTAGGAAAATCTCTCATTTTGTCGCTTCAAGTAGGCGTACGGTTTCAAAAGCTATTTTGACATTTTCTAATTTTATGGTCATGTTTTTTTTTGGTTTAAACTTTACAGAAACGCAGAGTTATGTTTCAACAAACCTCAAGAAAAAAATCCTATTTAAAAATGTTTTTGTAATCCAATTTGTTTGCAATTTTTCCAGTTTCTGGTTTAATTTAAAATACAGTTAGAAATGTTTGCTGATTTAGAAAAGAAATTTTAAAATGTTTCCAAATCTGTACTCCTTTTATTATGTACTTTGATATATTCGTGGTCATATGAGGACTCTTTCTGTGCTGATATGCATGAGAGGCTTCTTAAAGGGAAGTGAAACAATGTGTGAGTGAGTGACTGGTGGAGCATAAAAAGCATCTGACAGAAAGTCCTTAAAGGGGAAAATGGACTCTCACACAGTAAAGGTGTCAAACCGCCTGGTGATTGATTGACAGCCGCAGCCTTCCTGTCCTCTAAGCTGATCGGTGTCTCCTAGGTGATGTCCGTCCCACCCTGACGGTGCTGCCCCCCTCCAGCGTGGAGCTGCAGCAGGGGAAGGCCACGCTCATGTGCCTGGCCAACAAGGGCTTCCCCTCAGACTGGAGGCTGGCCTGGAAGGTGGACGGCAGCAGCAGCAGCAGCAGCAGCTGGGAGGAGAGCAGGAGCCCCGGGGTGCTGGAGAAGGACGGCCGCTACAGCTGGAGCAGCACCCTGAGGCTCCCTGCGGACCGGTGGAGGAAGGTGGGCTCTGTGACCTGTGAGGCCACCCAGGGCTCCCAGTCTCCGCTCTCGGAGACACTGAGGAGAGACCAGTGTTCCCAGTCCTGACCTGACTCACTGGGACTTCTGCTACTGGTCTTATTCTGCTACTGCTCTCAGTCTGCACTCAGTACTGTAGTCTCTCTCTCTCTCTCTCTCTCTCTCTCTCTCCAGAATCATTACATCTTTAAATAGTAATGTTTTCATGCTCGCAGTAATGCCAATATTCTTGATATGTTAAAACAATAAATATCGTTTCACCAAATCAGTTGTGTTTCCATGGATATTATTATAAAAATAACTAATGTCTTATGATGCTGTCTTAATGGTAACAGTGGTTCCGTTAAATCCACAGAGACTGAGCTCATCTCAGGGTAAAGTGACTAGGATCGTATAAATACTGGTGATGATTTGAGAATAAATGATAGGATTATGTAACGTATTGTCACACATTCATTAACTCCGTCAGTGCCACATGAAAGTGATTGTGTTTACCAGTGGTATCCAAAAGATAGACATGAGGTAGGTGTGGCTGTAAGGATGAAAGGAAGCTATTTTCATTTTTAAACATCGCTTGTCACTGCTTTCATGACTGGAGCAAATTTCTCTGTATGGTTACAAACAAATCCAATGTTTTAACCATTTAAATGGAAAATCGCCCAATGATCTCTCATTACCAATGTGTCATATTGACAAGGCCTCTGATTTTGCCAAGTTTATATCCAGAGAAAATGCTGAATCTGTGTAATAAATCTACAAAATTAGTAAGATACATTTTTAGGATCAGAAATAAGAAGCAGGATATCATCAGCATAAAGTGATATAACATGAGTGTGATCTCCAGTTTTGACCCCTGAAAAATTTCCATGTGAGTTTTCGGTCTCTCCAAAGGGTTCGAGCACTGAGGCAAATAAAAGTGGTGACAAAGGACACCTTTGACCCTTTCCAAGGGTCCAAAAAGTGACTGTAACACATTTGTAAATGCTGAGTCCTGGGGAATATGATATCATAATTGTATCCATTTTAGAAAATTATCCCTCATGAAAAAGGAAGCAGCATCACTGACAGAGGGTTGTTCAGTTTTCTGACCTGAGGTTGAGTGGAGCACAACTCTAGTGTGTGTTTGTGTTTGGACTGAACCAGTCTTCCCAGTCTTGGTTTTGGAGGGTGGAGAAGGAACAGCTGATGGTTGGGAAGTTGACTTTCAACAGGTTGGAGGTCAGCATGGGGAGATGAAACAAAAACAGAGCTGGATCTGACTCACTGGAAAACATTTACATTGAATCTGTTCAACTCTGAGCTTGGGAGAATTGTTTTACTGAAGGACTCTCAGTATGTTTGTATTCAAATGTTACTTTTGTTGGAGAATTGTAATGATTGATTTTGGAATAAACAATACTCAATATATTTGACAAAAAAATCCTATATTGAAATCAGAATTAATTTTATGAACACTATGCATTAAATTATATTATTTGACGAGATGAAATTATTTAATGTAACTTTGCACTGAGATTGTTGAGTTTGTCTGAAAAATACTCTGAAGTAGAAAATAACAGTTAAATAATGAAAATCCTCTACAATATGTATTATTGAAATTGCTAATTAAGTATCACTGTCTCATAATTTGTATTAAAATATCTAGCTTTATGACAATTGAAATTATATACTTAAAATGTGTTTGACTTTGAGTAAACTTAGACTCACTGTAACAGTGATCCTGTTTCAAACCCTATATCAACAATATAATAATTAAAACTGTATTAAATACAGTGTTTTCATGATGAAAATGTAATTTTTGTATGCTGTTATGAACTGTATTTTAGTCAGACCTCTAATGTTTTAGTTTCTCTGCAGCTGTTGAGTCAGATCAGTTCCTCTCCAGCTGAGGGAGGTTTTTGTACGACGTTGTATCACTGTGTGAACGAGCTGTAACCCTGCTGACAGTAGTAAACTCCTGTATCTTCAGTCTGGACTCCACTGATGGTCAGAGTGTAGTCAGACCCAGATCCACTCCCACTAAAACGATCTGAAACCCCAGACTGACGGGTTGTAGCATAATAAATCAGAAGTTTAGGAGTTTCTCCAGGATTCTGAAGGTACCAGCTGAGGTAGTTACTAACACTTGTACTGGCTTTACATCTGATAGAGACAGTCTGTCCTGGTTCAACAGACTGAGATTCAGGAGACTGAGTCAGAATGATTTCTCCTGTTGAATCTAGAAAATATGAAAAAGAGCAGAAGGGTTATTGAGACAAATACAGCTTGGAAAAAGATAATCAATATCAAAACAGAAGAGTATCATTTCTTTAACATGGAGAATAGATGGAAGAAGGTAAATGCTGGTTGTTTCAGTGTTTCTCCATCATAGCAGAACATCATTCTGGTAAACCTGGTTGCATCCTGAAGCAAAGTTTTCAGAAGAGAGTCTCACCCTGAACAAGGAGCCCCAGGGTGCCCAGCAGTAGAATCTGTGACATCATCATTGTGCTACCGGCGTGTCAGTGGCTCTGAAAGGCCTGGACAGCCACTGATCAACACTGGCCTCTTAACAGGTGGAGAGCAGAGAGGCAGGACTGATATGCAAACACACACACACACACACACACACACACACACACACACACACACACACACACACACACAGAGTCAGTGAACTGTAGCTGTCCTGAGCATATCATGGTGTTTCCCCCTCAGTGCTGGGAGCATTGACTATTTAAATGATCCTCATGTTCATGAGATTAATAGAAGGTCTTAATAAAGTGTCAGACCGTTGTCATCCTAGAAGAGACCACTCCCACACTCCCATCAGGATAGAAACACTATTTATTACACACAGGCTTTTAATTTGTTTTTACCTATTCCTCTTGTTTTTGACTGTATGATTCTTCTAAAATCCCTTTTTAAATTAAAACCTGGCATCTTCATTGTTTATCTTAATGGGTTGTATTTGTTTTTATTTTGTCGGCAACTCTGATTTAAAAACTGCTTTCAAATGAGTTTCCCATGTCTTCAGGAGTTTCCCTGTTTTTGGAGTTAGTCTTTAAATCCAGTGGCTTGGCTTTATGGTTCCCCAAAATGAAATTGGAGGAAGGACTAAGGACGGTACATTTGACCGTCCGTCCATCATGCACAATATCTCAGATGCCACTGATTGGTTTTTGACGAAACCTCAGTTGATGATGCAAGTTATTGCTCCATTCCAGCATTTCCATAATTACATTGGTCAGCCTCAGGGGGGCACTATAAACTTAGTTTAACTGTACGTCACGCACAATATTTCAGACGCTGCTGATCAGAATTTCAGGAAATTTAAAGGAATGATGCGTCTCATTACAACATTCTGGAATTTTTCACATTGTGCTGGAGTAAGGAGGGCATTACAATATTTGTTTACTTGTTGGATTTTGCTTTTTGGGGGAAATTTGGGGGAATGATGCATCTGACCACTGCATTCTCACATTTTCAAAATTACACTGATCAGCTGAAGGGGGAACACATTACCTGGTTTGTTCACTCATCCATGTGTCACACACAACATTTTAGATATCACTGATATGATTTTGATAAAACTTGGGAAACTAATGCATCTATCTGCTGCACTCCAGCATTCAAAAGTACATTGATTGACCCAAGGGCAAAAGAACAATTACATCTCAAAACAAGGTGATTGGCTGAGGTGGGGACTTCGTAATTCATGTGGGACGACATGTTTACTGTTGCCTTGTTTTCTGATGCCAAGGTTTCCTTCTACAGTCTGACACCACATTCCCCTCTTCTGGCCTGACTCAGTGTCTGTACAATAGATACATGTGTTCACCCAACTATTCCCTTCCTTCAAGAAAAAGACTTCACCTTTATTTAACCAGATAAGTCAATTGAGAACCAATTTCTTTCTGGCCAAGAGGCAGAAACAGAAGGCAAGTCGGTGCAAGACATTAACACATAAATACAGCAAGTATATAACAACATTAGTCAAATTTAAGACATCACAATATATACAGTATATACAACAACAAAAATCTATGTACTATGGACCAAAAGTCAAAAGCAGGTGCAGTGATCAGAAACTATCGCTTGTAATGAGTTATTAAAGGAGGGTAACGGAATGAAGGTGTGGAGTTTTAGCATCTTCTGCAACTCATTCCAGTCACTAGGAGCGGCAAACTGGAATGAGTGACGGCCAAAGGAGGTGCGGACTTTAGGAATGACCATAATAATGAATTTGCCAGAACGTAAATTGCGGTTACTGATGGAGATATTGAGTAGTGAGCGGAGGTATGGGGGGGTTTTGCCAGTGATAGTTTTATAAATGAACTGATACCAGTGGATTTGCCGCCTGGTATGGAGTGATGACCAGTTGACTAGAGAATACAGGTTACAGTGATGAGTGTTGAAAGGGGCACCGGTGACAAAGCGGATGGCAGTGTGGTAGATGACGTCCAGTTTATTGAGAAGGTTTTTGGGGGCAATCCTGTAGATTAAGTCACCATAATCCAGGATTGGGAGAATGGTCATCTTAACCAGGGTGTGCTTTGCAGAATGGGTGAAAGATGCTTTATTACAGTACAGGAAACCAATTCTTGCTCTGACAGCGTGTTGATGTGAGTTTGAAAGGAGAGTGAACTATCGAGCCAGATACCCAGGTATTTATAGGAGTTGACGAATTCAAGTTCTGACCCATCCAGGGAGGAGATTTTGAGGGGGCAGGCGACTTGGGGTAGGTTCCGGTTGAAGACCATGCATTTTGTTTTTTTTAGTATTTAGGAGAAGGTGAAGGTTGGAGAAGACGTATTGGATACTGTTGAAGCTGTGCTGCAGGGAAGTCAGGGCAGTGTTCAGGGAGGGGCTGGATGTGTACAAAATGGTGTCGTCAGCATACAGGTGGATGTGAGAGCTGCCGGCAGCATGAGCAACATTATTTATGTAGATCTTGAATAGGGTTGGACCTAGAATGGACCCCTGAGGGACACCCATGGACAGGGACAGTGGGTCAGACAGGAAACCCTCAGCTCTCACAGACTGTACACGACCAGAGAAGTAGCTGTTGAACCATGCCAGACATTCCTCTGTGAATCCTATGTCCTTGAGCCTGTCAAGCAGGATACAGTGGTCCACAGAATCAAAAGCCTTTGCCAGGTCAATAAATACAGCCACACAGTACTCTTTGCTGTCGATGGCACATATGATGTCGTTTAACACTTTAAGTGTTGCAGAGACACACCCATAGCCGGTTCTAAAGCCAGACTGCATGATGGTGAGAGCTTACAGCTTACTTTGCTAGATGTTGTTGTGCTTTTAATGGGTCTGATTGGGCTTCTTCACTGGAACTGTCCTCTTCATTTGGGGGAACTTTCAGGTTGTTGAGGTGGGAGGTGGGCTGTTTTAACTTCAGAAGGAAAACTGGTAGTGACAGTGTGTGTGTGTTTGTGTGTGTGTGTGTGTGTGTGTCCTCAGTGAACTGTATCAGTTCCTGCAGTAGCTTCCAGCTGCAGCAGTCAGTTCAGTCTGACTGAGGGAGGTTTTTGTACGACGCTTTATCACTGTGTGAACACATCCTGACTGTTGATAACATGGACACTCTGACAGTAGTAAACTGCTGCATCTTCAGCCTGGACTCCACTGATGGTCAGAGTGAAGTCAGTCCCTGATCCACTGCCTGTAAAACGACCTGGAATCCCTGATGGTCTCTGATTAGCATAGTAAATGAGCCGTTTAGGAGTTTCTCCATCTCTCTGTTGGTACCAGGCTAAATAGTGGGTGCTGCCCGAGTTATGAACCTTGGGACTGGTTCGACAGCTGATGGTGACGGAGCCTCCCGGAGCAGACCTCACTGCTCCAGGCTGAGTCACTGTGACCTGGCCTCTGGACTCTGAGGATACAGAGACAAAAACATAAACCACCGTCATCGTTTTCTCCGCTTCATTTCAGAGGGACGGATGTTCATAGAGGAGAGGAGTTTGATTCTCTGGACTTTACCTGTGAAGCAGCAGCAGAGGAGAGTCCAGATGAGGATGGAGATCAAAGTCATGTTTTGATGAGGAGGATTTCTGTGGCTTCTGTTGTCATGAAGGACAGCTGTCAGTCATCCAGTGTTCAACTCTCAGGACTATAAACTCTCCCAGAGCACTGGAGCATGGTGCTGCTGATGCAAAGTGGCTCTCTATGGAAATGCTCTGACTGACTCCAACAGGGACTTGGATTACTCTGATGATGCTGTTTCTAAATGGATCAATCAATTTAACAAACTCTTGACTAAGAATTGATCTAAGCTAATCTTGGCTGGATATATTAAAAAAGGCCCTTTTTAACAAATGTTTCTGTCTTTTTTAAGTTTACTAATAAAATAATAAATGTAAAAATATATAAACCAAAAGTGATTAAGGTAGGAATGTTGTGCTATTTGTGATAATTTAGCTAGTTATTACATGAGCTAGCTAGGTTTTACAAATCCAGCCTGATTTTGGTGAGTTTGTTGTTGTCAAAGTGAGAGAGCCGTGTCTCTCTAGAGTGAGAGGTTTTTGTACGGCGGCTCAATGAGTTTGTATCACTGTGGTGGACTTTTGGTGGAGGAACCAGACTGGATGTTGGAAGTAAGTTTCTGCACTAATTTTAAACATCATATTATTTATTAAGGCTTTTATTCCTGTGTCTGAATTTTAGAAGTAGATATAAATATCCAGTGTGTTGACTTACATCACTTACAGTAAGCTTTCTTTTCTCTGTTTCTCTCCTTAACCATGGAGTCTAACTTACAGCTGCTTGACTACACTTTTGTTTTTACACATTGTAGACATACTGTGAAAAGTCAACAACTTGACCTTTAGAAAAGATGAATGAAAAACATTACTACTTTCCAAAATTGCTTTTTAATCTTCAATTTTCACTTAAATGATTGTTGACAACTTGTGAATATTTGAAAATGTGGACAAATGTCTTGTTTTGTCGCTTCAAGTAGGCGTACGGTTTCAAAAGCTATTTCGACATTTTCTAATTTTATGCTCATGTTTTTTTGGGTTTTATACTTTACAGAAACACAGAGTTATGTTTCAACAAACCTCAAGAAAAAAAATCCTATTTAAAAATGTATTTGTAATCCAATTTGTTTGCAATTTTTCCAGTTTACAATTTAATTTAAAATACAGTTAGAAATGTTTGCTGATTTAGAAAAGAAATTTTAAAATGTTTCCAAATCTGTTTTATTATGTAGTTTGATATATTCGTGGTCATATGAGGACTCTTTCTGTGCTGATATGCATGAGAGGCTTCTTAAAGGGAAGTGAAACAATGTGTGAGTGAGTGACTGGTGGAGCATAAAAAGCATCTGACAGAAAGTCCTTAAAGGGGAAAATGGACTCTCACACAGTAAAGGTGTCAAACCACCTGGTGATTGATTGACAGCCGCAGCCTTCCTGTCCTCTAAGCTGATCGGTGTCTCCTAGGTGATGTCCGTCCCACCCTGACGGTGCTGCCCCCCTCCAGCGTGGAGCTGCAGCAGGGGAAGGCCACGCTCATGTGCCTGGCCAACAAGGGCTTCCCCTCAGACTGGAGGCTGGCCTGGAAGGTGGACGGCAGCAGCAGCAGCAGCAGCAGCTGGGAGGAGAGCAGGAGCCCCGGGGTGCTGGAGAAGGACGGCCGCTACAGCTGGAGCAGCACCCTGAGGCTCCCTGCAGAGCAGTGGAGGAAGGTGGGCTCTGTGACCTGTGAGGCCACCCAGGGCTCCCAGTCTCCGCTCTCGGAGACACTGAGGAGAGACCGGTGTTCCCAGTCCTGACCTGACTCACTGGGACTTCTGCTACTGGTTTTACTCTGCTACTGCTCTCAGTCTGCACTCAGCACTGTAGTCTCTCTCTCTCTCTCTCTCTCTCTCTCTCTCCCTCTCTGTCTCTCTCTCTCTCTCTCTCTCTCTCTCTCTCCCTCCCTCTCTTTCTCTTTCTCTCTCTCTCACCAGACTCATTTCAACTTCAAAAATTAAAAAAGTAATGTTTTCCTGCTTGCAGATATGATTCTTGATATGTTAAGACAATAAAGATCTGTTTACCAACTCAGCTGTGTTTCCATGGATATTATTATTATATTATTCATTAACTCTGTGACAGAAACATGAAAGTGATTACGTTTACCTGTGATATCCTAAAGATGGGCAGGAGCTAGGTGTGGATGTTAGGATGAAAGGAGGCAATTTTCATTTCCATTTCTTATCACTTTTTGCATGACTGGAGTAAAATTGTTCTCATGTATTGTTTGGAAATTTCTCTCTGTGGTTACACGTAGATAGATAATCCAATGTTTTAACCAAATGATCCCTCATTACTAAAGTGTCCTATTGGTAAAGCCTCTGCCTGTGTCAAGTTTATAGTGTATCCAGAAAATATGCTGAATCTTTGTAATAAATCTACAAAAGTAGTAAGAGCATTTTCAGGAGTAAAGTAAGTAAGTAAAAAGCAGGATATCGTCAGCATAGAGGGATATAACATGAAATATTTACATGTCATCCTTCTGTCTCTGCAAAGGGCTCAAGCACTGAGGCAAATAAAAAGGATGACAACAGACACCCTTGGCATGTCCCCCTTTCTAAGTAAAAGCTAGAAGACTTCCTTAAAAATTAAAAGGAAAAATTGTCATTAACAGAATGTCGTTCAGTTTTCTGAGGCTGAATAAATCACAACAAGTCTAGTGTGTGTTTGTGTTTGCACTGAACCAGTCTTCCCAGTCTTCCCAGTCTTGTTTTAAGAGGCTGAGGAAGGAACAGCTGAATGGTTGTAAAATTGACTTTCAACAGGTTGGAGGTCTGCATGGAGAGGTCAAAGACCAACAGAGATGGATGGATATGCTTAGAAACACAGCAAATAAAATACATATCTACTTCATAAATAATGTCAAATTAATTGCATTTTGGTTCACTGGAAATTACATCAGATTAAAACTATGCATTAAATGATCTTTTGTGATCTTATATTTTTGTAATTCTGCAGAGTTTGAGATTGTTGAGTTTGTCTGAAAAATACTCAGTATGTTTGAAGTTGAACATAGTTAAATAATGAAAATCCTCTAAAATTTCAAATAAAGTATCAATATTTCATAATCTGGATTAAAATATCTTGCTTTATGACAGTTGAAATTCTATACTTAAAATGTGTTTAACTCTGACTTTAGATTCTCTGTAACAGTGATCCTGTTTCAAACCCTGTTTCATCAACATAATCATTAAAACAACATTAAAAAGAATGTTTTCATGATGAAAACATAATTATTATATCCTATTATAAACTGTCTTTTTGGACAAACCATTGTTGTTTTAGTTTCTCTGCAGCTGTTGAGTCAGATCAGTTCCTCTCCAGCTGAGGGAGGTTTTTGTACGACGTTGTATCACTGTGTGAACGGGAAGCTGTTACTCTGCTGACAGTAGTAAACTCCTGTATCTTCAGTCTGGACTCCACTGATGGTCAGAGTGTAGTCAGTCCCAGATCCACTCCCACTAAAACGATCTGAAACCCCAGACTGACGGGTTGTAGCAGTATGAATCAGGAGTTTAATAGTTTCTCCAGGTTTCTGAAGGTACCAGTGGAGGTAGTTACTAACACTTGTACTGGTTTTACATCTGATAGAGACAGTCTGTCCTGGAACAACAGACTGAGATTCAGGAGACTGAGTCACAATGATTTCTTCTGATGAATCTATAAAATATGAAAAAGAGGAGAAGGGTTATTGAGACAAATACAGCTTGGAGAAAGATGATCAATATCAAAACAGAAGAGTATAATTTCTTTAACATGGAGAATAGATGGAAGAAGGTAAATGCTGGTTGTTTCAGTGTTTCTCCATCATAGCAGAACATCACTCTGGTAAACCTGGTTGCATCCTGAAGCAAAGTTTTCAGAAGAGAGTCTCACCCTGAACAAGGAGCCCCAGGGTGCCCAGCAGTAGAATCTGTGACATCATCATTGTGCTGCCGGCGTGTCAGTGGCTCTGAAAGGCCTGGACAGCCACTGATCAACACTGGCCTCTTAACGGGTGGAGAGCAGAGAGGCAGGACTGATATGCAAACACACACACACACACACACACACACAGAGTCAGTGAACTGTAGCTGTCCTGAGCATATCATGGTGTTTCCCCCTCAGTGCTGGGAGCATTGACTATTTAAATGATCCTCATGTACATGAGATTATTAGAAGGTCTTAATAAAGTGTCAGAGCGTTGTCATCCTAGAAGAGACCACTCCCACACTCCCATCAGGATAGAAACACTATTTATTACACACAGGCTTTTAATTTGTTTTTACCTATTCCTCTTGATTTTGACTATATGATTCTTCTACAATCCCTTTTTAAATTAAAACCTGCCATCTTCATTGTTTATCTTAATGGGTTGTATTTGTTTTTATTTTGTCAGCAACTGATTTAAAAACTGCTTTCAAATGAGTTTCCCATGTCTTCAGGAGTTTCCCTGTTTTTGGAGTTAGTCTTTAAATCCAGTGGCTTGGCTTTATGGTTCCCCAAAATGAAATTGGAGGAAGGACTAAGGACGGTACATTTGACCGTCCGTCCATCATGCACAATATCTCAGATGCCACTGATTGGTTTTTGATGAAACCTCAGTTGATGATGCATGTTATTGCTCCATTCCAGCATTTCCATAACTACATTGGTCAGCCTCAGGGGGGCACTATAAACTTGGTTTAATTGTACGTCACGCACAATATTTCAGACGCTGCTGATCAGAATTTCAGGAAATTTAAAGGAATGATGCGTCTCATTAAAACATTCTGGAATTTTTCCAATTGTGCTGGAGTAAGGAGGGCATTACAATATTTGTTTACTTGATGGATTTTGCTTTTTGGGGGAAATTTGGGGGAATGATGCATCTGACCACGGCATTCTCACATTTTCAAAATTACACTGATCAGCTGAAGGGGGAACACATTACCTGGTTTGTTCACTCATCCATGTGTCACACACAAAATTGCAGATATCACTGATATGATTTTGATCAAACTTGGGAAACTAATGCATCTATCTGCTGCACTCCAGCATTCAAAAGCACATTGATTGACCCAAGGGCAAAAGAACAATTACTGCTCAAAACAAGGTGATTGGCCGAGGTGGGGACTTCGTAATTCATGTGGGACGACATGTTTACTGTTGCCTTGTTTTCTGATGCCAAGGTTTCCTTCTACAGTCTGACACCACATTCCCCTCTTCTGGCCTGACTCAGTGTCTGTACAATAGATACATGTGTTCAACCAACTATTCCCTTCCTTCAAGAAAAAGACTTCACCTTTATTTAACCAGATAAGTCAATTGAGAACCAATTCTCATTTACAATGACGACCTGGCCAAGAGGCAGAAACAGAAGGCAAGACGGTGCAAGACATTAACACATAAATACAGCAAGTACATAACAACATTAGTCAAATTTAAGACATCACAATATATACAGTATATACAACAACAAAAATCTATGTACTATGGACCAAAAGTCAAAAGCAACCGGTGACAAAGCGGATGGCAGTGTGGTAGATGACGTCCAGTTTATTGAGAAGGTTTTTGGGGGCAATCCTGTAGATTAAGTCGCCATAATCCAGGATTGGGAGAATGGTCATCTTAACCAGGGTGTGCTTTGCAGAATGGGTGAAAGATGCTTTATTACGGTACAGGAAACCAATTCTTGCTCTGACTTTGGAGAGCAGCGTGTTGATGTGAGTTTGAAAGGAGAGTGAACTATCGAGCCAGATACCCAGGTATTTATAGGAGTTGACGAATTCAAGTTCTGACCCATCCAGGGAGGAGATTTTGAGGGGGCAGGCGACTTGGGGTAGGTTCCAGTTGAAGACCATGCATTTTGTTTTTTTAGTATTTAGGAGAAGGTGAAGGTTGGAGAAGGCGTATTGGATACTGTTGAAGCTGTGCTGCAGGGAAGTCAGGGCAGTGTTCAGGGAGGGGCTGGATGTGTACAAAATGGTGTCGTCAGCATACAGGTGGATGTGAGAGCTGCCAGCAGCATGAGCAACATTATTTATGTAGATCTTGAATAGGGTTGGACCTAGAATGGACCCCTGAGGGACACCCATGGACAGGGACAGTGGGTCAGACAGGAAACCCTCAGCTCTCACAGACTGTACACGACCAGAGAAGTAGCTGTTGAACCATGCCAGACATTCCTCTGTGAATCCAATGTCCTTGAGCCTGTCAAGCAGGATACAGTGGTCCACAGAATCAAAAGCCTTTGCCAGGTCAATAAATACAGCCACACAGTACTCTTTGCTGTCGATGGCACATATGATGTCGTTTAACACTTTAAGTGTTGCAGAGACACCCATAGCCGGTTCTAAAGCCAGACTGCATGATGGTGAGAGCTTACAGCTTACTTTGCTAGATGTTGTTGTGCTTTTAATGGGTCTGATTGGGCTTCTTCACTGGAACTGTCCTCTTCATTTGGGGGAACTTTCAGGTTGTTGAGGTAGGAGGTGGGCTGTTTTAACTTCAGAAGGAAAACTGGTAGAGACACCATGAACAACATCATGAATTCTCAATTGTGTGTGTGTGTGTGTGTGTGTGTGTGTGTGTGTGTGTGTGTGTGTGTGTGTGTGTGCGTGTGTGTGTGTGTGTGTGTGTGTGTCCTCAGTGAACTGTATCAGTTCCTGCAGTAGCTTCCAGCTGCAGCAGTCAGTTCAGTCTGACTGAGGGAGGTTTTTGTACGACGCTTTATCACTGTGTGAACAGACGCTGACTGTTGATAATGTGGAAACTCTGACAGTAGTAAACTGCTGCATCTTCAGCCTGGACTCCACTGATGGTCAGAGTGAAGTCAGTCCCTGATCCACTGCCTGTAAAACGATCTGGAATCCCTGATGCTCTCAGATTAGCATAGTAAATGAGAAGTTTAGGAGTTTCTCCATCTCTCTGTTGGTACCAGGATAAACGGTGGTAGCTACTAAAATAAACCTTGGGACTGGTTCGACAGCTGATGGTGACGGAGCCTCCCGGAGCAGACCTCACTGCTCCAGGCTGAGTCACTGTGACCTGGCCTCTGGACTCTGAGGATACAGAGACAAAAACATAAACCACCGTCATGGTTTTCTCCGCTTCATTTCAGAGGGACGGATGTTCATAGAGGAGAGGAGTTTGATTCTCTGGACTTTACCTGTGAAGCAGCAGCAGAGGAGAGTCCAGATGAGGATGGAGATCAAAGTCATGTTTTGATGAGGAGGATTTCTGTGGCTTCTGTTGTCATGAAGGACAGCTGTCAGTCATCCAGTGTTCAACTCTCAGGACTATAAACTCTCCCAGAGCACTGGAGCATGGTGCTGCTGATGCAAAGTGGCTCTCTATGGAAATGCTCTGACTGACTACAACAGGGACTTGGATTACTCTGATGATGCTGTTTCTAAATGGATCGATCAATTTAACAAACTCTTGACTAAGCATTTATATAAGCTACATTTTTACAAACGAACACAAACTCAAACAAAAAGTTTTTCATCTTGTAAATTTGGGACATAAATTGAAAGTTTAGATGATTTCAATCAGTTTGGGGTTTTTTTCACAGTGAGTGAACAAAACTAATTTGAATTTGTTTTATTTATTTCCAACGTAGTTTAGTATATTCCTGGTCATATGAGGACTCTTTCTGTGCTGATATGCATGAGAGGCTTCTTAAAGGGAAGTGAAACAATGTTAGCCTGGTTCCCGACTCCTGAATCGCGACCCGCCCACTCTTCAGATTTGTCGAGTGATTCAGAGAGTCTGGTGTTGCTCTATTCAACGGCGATTTCTCCATCGGAAAAACGATCGGACCAATCAGAGCCTTTGTGGGCGGGACTAAAGTTTGAACCGTTCGTGCAACGGGTTTTTCATTGGCGTTTCGGCAGAATAATATTTGTTGAAATCATTCCTTAACCGACATATTGTCTTTACAAAGATGATATTTTTTGTCAAAAACGACCGACATTCTTGGTAAAGTTAGTAAATACGCCCAGCATCAGTGTAACTGAAAATAACGTCAGAGCGGCCGGATACGTCAGTCACTAGTGATCGGTTCGGGGAAAATCAAACCCCCCCACACAGAAAACGGCTAACAAGGAGGAAATGTCAGACTCAATAATGAAGTGGGAACGAAATGGCCATTCAGTCTGAATATCAGGCTAAAACAATGTGTGAGTGAGTGACTGGTGGAGCATAAAAACCATCTGACAGAAACTCCTTAAAGGGGAAAATCCACTCTCACACAGTAAAGGTGTCAAACCGCCTGGTGATTGATTGACAGCTGCAGCCTTCCTGTCCTCTAAGCTGATGAAGGTCACCCTCATGTGCCTGGACAGCAACAACAGTAACGCCGCTATTCTTAATATGTTAAGACGATAAAGACTTTTCCACAAAATCAGTTGTGTCTCCATGCATGGATATTAATATAAAAATAACAGATGTTTTATGTTGCTTTCTTAATGGTAACAGTGGTTCCATTAAATCCACAGAGACTGAGCTTGTCTCAGGGTAAAGTGACTAGGAGTTTACAATTACTGGTGATAGTTTGAGACAGTTATGTAATGATTATGTAATGCATCGTCACACATCCAGTAAACACATCCACATCCAATAGATGGTGGGCTTGACTGGTATAATGCTGTATTCATATGATGGTAAAAAAAAAAACAGAATCAGAATCAAATATATTTGTTGTATAATTTTATATATCCTTTCTTGTGCTTTATTATAATAATTGTCTTGCCTCTAGTGCAGTGGAGGGAGGGAGACGTGGCTTTGCTGAGAGTTTATTTACAAATGTGTTGCTGTTCTTGTCGCCCTCTAGTGGTCAGAAAATGTCACTTATTGCAGCTTTAAATCATGTTGGGTTGCACCATTAGAAATGTGCTCTATAAATACATTTGATTTGACCATTTTGTACAAAGTTTCTTTCATACACAGTCAGATGTTCATCATCAGATGTTTCAGGGTCCATAACTTCTACTTGGAGGAGTTGTTTGACTGTTTATGTGTGTGTGTGTGTGTGTGTGTGTGTGTGTGTGTGTGTGTTCTGAGAGAGAGAAAAAGACATGTTTGTTTTGAATTTAATGGTGTTGTGTATATTCTTGATGAGGTGTGCTCTATGATTAATATTTGTGTATTTTAATTCATTTTTGCATTGCATGCTCAAATTTGATCTTCTGTAATGAATTTAAATAAAAGTATTTTTATGCAGTTATAGATTTGAATTACTTACTGAAAATATTTCATACTGTTACTCCAAGGATCCAGATCACTTCACCTCATTGATTGACAAAACATGAATGATAATACAAACTACTACTACATATTAGTCTAAATTATAAATTCACTCTTAGTTTCATGTAGAGAAATTAAGTCATATTTCCTCATTGCCGATTTCATTATTATAGGAAAACTCTTCACATATATATATAATATATATATTTTTTGCCTGTCAATCAACTGATGCGCCGCCCACTTCGCTCCAATGGGCCGGCCGCCACGGACTGTTGGGGAGTTTAAACTCTAACAATGCAACATATTTTATAAGCTTATCATATGTTTGCATGTAAAATCTTATTCTGCAAAGTATAAGTTACATAACTATATATAACTATAACTATATATCTATACATATAGTTAATAGATATAACTATATATAACTAATAACTACAGCCGTCAGATAAATGTAGTGGAGGAAAAAGTAGAAAGTCTCACAAAATGGAAATACTCAAGTAAAGTGCCAGAACCTCAAAATTGTACTTAAGTACAGTACTTGAGTAAATATACTTAGTTACTTTCCACCTCTGCATAATAGTAAAAAGACAATAACATTTCATATCAGAAACTAATTTCCACAGAAACAGGGTGAGTTGTTCCCTGTTGGGATGTTGTGCGTGTGTGTGTGTGTGTGTGTGTGTGTGTGTGTGTGTGTGTGTGTGTGTGTGTGTCTGTATCAGTTCCTGCAGTAGCTTCCAGCTGCAGCAGTCAGTTCAGTCTGACTGAGGGAGGTTTTTGTACGACGCTTTATCACTGTGTGAACAGAGCTTGACTGTTGATAATGTGGAAACTCTGACAGTAGTAAACTGCTGCATCTTCAGCCTGGACTCCACTGATGGTCAGAGTGAAGTCAGTCCCTGATCCACTGCCTGTAAAACGACCTGGAATCCCTGATACTCTCTGATTAGCATAGTAAATGAGAAGTTTAGGAGTTTCTCCATATCTCTGTTGGTACCAGGATAAAAGATGGGTGCTGCCCGAATTATAAACCTTGGGACTGGTTCGACAGCTGATGGTGACGGAGCCTCCCGGAGCAGAGCTCACTGCTCCAGGCTGAGTCACTGTGACCTGGCCTCTGGACTCTGAGGATACAGAGACAAAAACATAAACCACCGTCATGGTTTTCTCCGCTTCATTTCAGAGGGACGGATGTTCATAGAGGAGAGGAGTTTGATTCTCTGGACTTTACCTGTGAAGCAGCAGCAGAGGAGAGTCCAGATGAGGATGGAGATCAAAGTCATGTTTTGATGAGGAGGATTTCTGTGGCTTCTGTTGTCATGAAGGACAGCTGTCAGTCATCCAGTGTTCAACTCTCAGGACTATAAACTCTCCCAGAGCACTGGAGCATGGTGCTGCTGATGCAAAGTGGCTCTCTATGGAAATGCTCTGACTGACTCCAACAGGGACTTGGATTACTCTGATGATGCTGTTTCTAAATGGATCAATCAATTTAACAAACTCTTGATTATCAATGTATCTAATCTAATTAATATGTAGATTTGGTTTGATTTCTATAAACAAGTGTTTTTCAAGAATTTCTTTTGTCTTGTTTAAGTTCACTGCTAGAGAATTAAATATCACTACAAGACAAATTTAACAGTATACAAACCAAAAGTGATTAATGTTGGAATGTTGTGCTATTTGTGATAATTTAGCTAGTTATTACATGAGCTAGCTAGGTTTTACAAATTCAGCCTGATTTTGGTGAGTTTGTTGTTGTCAAAGTGAGAGAGCCGTGTCTCTCTAGAGTGAGAGGTTTTTGTACGGCGGCTCAATGAGTTTGTATCACTGTGGTGGACTTTAGGTGGAGGAACCAGACTGGATGTTGGAAGTAAGTAACCTATCTCATGTTTTTCGTAATCCATGAGCTACATTTTAATTTGTTACATATTCAATGTAATTTAGAAAGCTACGTATTTAATTTTCTATGTTGATGTGTATTTTTTAAATGAGAAATTCCTTCCACCAATGAACAAACAATTTAATAAAATGAATCCGAATGGACAATTTAATAATCGTGAGACTTGGGCCAGAGGAGAAAGTATGTATTCCTAACGATTAATATAAAGTTGCTTCTTGAGGGCTTGTAGTTTTAGTTTTGTCTGACAAAGTGAGAGAGCCGTGTCTCTCTAGAGTGAGAGGTTTTTGTACGGCGGCTCAATGAGTTTGTATCACTGTGGTACACTTTTGGTGGAGGAACCAGACTGGATGTTGGAAGTAAGTTTCTGCACTAATTTTAAACATCATATTATTTATTAAGGCTTTTATTCCTGTGTCTGAATTTTAGAAGTAGATATAAATATCCAGTGTGTTGACTTACATCACTTACAGTAAGCTTTCTTTTCTCTGTTTCTCTCCTTAACCATGGAGTCTAACTTACAGCTGCTTGACTACACTTTTGTTTTTACACATTGTAGACATACTGTGAAAAGTCAACAACTTGACCTTTAGAAAAGATGAATGAAAAACATTACTACTTTCCAAAATTGCTTTTTAATCTTCAATTTTCACTTAAATGATTGTTGACAACTTGTGAATATTTGAAAATGTGGACAAATGTCTTGTTTTGTCGCTTCAAGTAGGCGTACGGTTTCAAAAGCTATTTCGACATTTTCTAATTTTGTGCTCATGTTTTTTTGGGTTTTATACTTTACAGAAACACAGAGTTATGTTTCAACAAACCTCAAGAAAAAAAATCCTATTTAAAAATGTATTTGTAATCCAATTTGTTTGCAATTTTTCCAGTTTACAATTTAATTTAAAATACAGTTAGAAATGTTTGCTGATTTAGAAAAGAAATTTTAAAATGTTTCCAAATCTGTTTTATTATGTAGTTTGATATATTCGTGGTCATATGAGGACTCTTTCTGTGCTGATATGCATGAGAGGCTTCTTAAAGGGAAGTGAAACAATGTGTGAGTGAGTGACTGGTGGAGCATAAAAAGCATCTGACAGAAAGTCCTTAAAGGGGAAAATGGACTCTCACACAGTAAAGGTGTCAAACCGCCCGGTGATTGATTGACAGCCGCAGCCTTCCTGTCCTCTAAGCTGATCGGTGTCTCCTAGGTGATGTCCGTCCCACCCTGACGGTGCTGCCCCCCTCCAGCGTGGAGCTGCAGCAGGGGAAGGCCACGCTCATGTGCCTGGCCAACAAGGGCTTCCCCTCAGACTGGAGGCTGGCCTGGAAGGTGGACGGCAGCAGCAGCAGCAGCAGCAGCTGGGAGGAGAGCAGGAGCCCCGGGGTGCCGGAGAAGGACGGCCGCTACAGCTGGAGCAGCACCCTGAGGCTCCCTGCGGAGCAGTGGAGGAAGGTGGGCTCTGTGACCTGTGAGGCCACCCAGGGCTCCCAGTCTCCGCTCTCGGAGACACTGAGGAGAGACCGGTGTTCCCAGTCCTGACCTGACTCACTGGGACTTCTGCTACTGGTTTTACTCTGCTACTGCTCTCAGTCTGCCTCAGTACTGTAGTCTCTCTCTCTCTCTCTCTCTCTCTCTCTCTCTCTCTCTCTCTCTCTCTCTCTCTCTCTCTCTCTCTCTGTCTGTCTCACCAGAATCGTTAAATCTTTAAAAAGTTTTCATGCTCACAGTAATGCTGATATTCTTGATACATTGAGACAATAAAGATCTTTTCACCAAATCAGTTGTGTTTCCATGGATATTATTATAAAAATAACAGATGTCTTATGATGCTATCTTAATGGTAACAGTGGTTCAATTAAATTCACAGAGCCTTAGCTTGTCTCAGGGTAAAGTGACTAGGATTTTATAAATACTGGTGATGATTTAAGAAGAAATTATGGGATTATGTAATGTATTGTCACACAGTCATTAACTCTGTGAGTGCAACATGACAGTGACTGTGTTTACCTGTGGTATCCTAAAGATAGGCAGGAGCTAGGTGTGGATGTAAGGATGAAAGGAGACTATTTTCATCATTGCTCTCATTTATTTTTTGCAAATTTCTCTGTATGGTTACACCTACATAGGCAATACAATGTTTTAATCTAATAATCCTTCATTACCAAAGTGTCCTATTGGTAAGGTTTAGGATGTTGTAAATTTTATCCTGATCCAGATGATATGCTGAATCTTTGTAATAAATCTACAAAAGTAGTATGAGAAATTGCAGGATATCATCAGCATAAAGTGAT
>NW_027605322.1:0-27573 GCF_048128805.1 Centroberyx gerrardi | reverse complement strand
CTGACAAAAGTTGAAGGCTTCTCTTACCAAGATCAACAAAGAGAGATTCCTGCCCCTCCTTGTTTTTCACCAAAAGGAAGCTAAGGTCTCTCTCTTCCTGCCTCCGCCTCTTGGCCTGCAGGTTGTCAGCCGTCCCACCTTCCTCTGCTGGCCTCTCCATGGGAATAGCATGTGTTCTGCTGTCAGTACATCAGAGAGAAAAGTCATATAGAGCGATGACTGTAAGACAACGGTAAGACAATTTAGTTTTACAACGCTGAAGAACGAACCGCTTTCCACTGTCCTCTGCCGCTGAGTCAACGTCAGCATCCATGTGACTTCCCCTTCTGGGTGAGCTCAGAACTGGCTGTAGAATTGCATGGATAAATCTACCTAAAGGAAAGGGCAGGGAGAATATCTGATTAAATCACATATGAAATTAAAATAATAAAGTTCAACATCAACAGTTTCTTAAACAGTAATTCAATTAATCAAAAAGCTGCTTTCATGTTTTAAACATGAAAAGTGTTTTGTAATATTATCTTCTATACCACTGGTTTTCAACATGGGGACCACCAGGGGTCCTTGAGGGAGTTCCAGGGGGTCTCCAGCAAATTGATGAATTGTTAAACTTCACCATTATTTCATTTACAAGAAGTTAACACAATTAGAGAATGTAGAAGAATGACTAATTTGATCCTAGTTTCACTGTTATCTCTCTACCTACAATACAGACAGTTATGGAATTCTGGACAAAATCATATTAACAATAAAAATATTCTCAGATTTGGGTCCCAGAGACAACATCTCATCAAATGAGGGTCTGTGTACTAAATCAGGGGTCCTTGATATGAAAAAAGTTGAGAATCACTGTTCTATACAATGCATACCATACCAACATGTATGTTGTCTTTGAAAGTTGCATCTGGTAGAATGAAGATAAGATGGCGACTGAACTTCTCTTCTGTGCTGGAGTCCAGATTCAGGACATTCTTTGCAGAGCATTTAATCCCATAAACGCCCATCAGCTTTTCACAAACATACTGACAAGACACAACACAGAGACAAATGAAAAGTCAATGTATATCTTTGTTTTGCAGTTTTTACAATTCTAACTATAGGATGAAGTCGGGGCGGAGCTTGCCTTTCATGCATATGGGTGCAAGCTATAACTGATCTCTGTCTACCCAACCATGTTATAGGTCTAAAAGGGCAAACATGATAACTTATCAGTATACTAAAATTACATGCTACAGAAAATGCAGCACTAATTCCCAGTGACCTATCAAAACAACATGAGTGTTTAGACGAAATCTGGTGTATTTATTTACCAATTCACATTAAGTCATATAAGTGCCTTAATATCAGAGCAACATCAACATTTTTTTCCAAATCTGCCATATTGCTCCAACCCTGCAAATTAATTTTTTTCTAATTTGTCTGTGTGACTGTGTTGATAAAGGTTATAAGAGTGAATAAACAATGGAAAACAGTTGATGATTGTTCATAACATGCTTATTTACCCTTACCCTTCTGAGTCATTTTCACCAATATTACTACATTTCAAGGGATTCTTTACATTGTTGGACCCATTAAAATTCCTCTTATAGTGCAAGTACAAAGTACACATGTTGTGAATGATGTTGCAAATATGTAGCCTACCTGGATAAGAGAGGACACCATTGTTTTCCCATCCAGTCCTTTGTTGGAGGGCCTGTGAAACTCCAAGTCAAAATAAAGCTTACACACAGCCCCCTCTGGAATCACCTCATAGCAATGCATCAAGGAATGTGGGTAAGTCCTGAGGAAACAAGGGTCAGATCACCATCATCATCACCATTTTTCCAAAACACAAAAGCAGACGCTCCTAATTATGCACGGCAGCCCTAAAACATACCTGTAGTAATGCCACAGCTCACTGTAACTGGTGACCAAATAGATCCTTTGACCCTGGGCAGCCTTTTCTTTTTCAAGCGCAAAAACATGCACAGGCTAGGAAATGAATGGCACAGACGTCAGCACATTTCTTCACACACAGGATGAAGGAAAGTCTGCGGTACACACTGATGAGATAGACCAGCATCAACAAAGCCTCGTGTACCTCTTTGCAACTCTGAGCGAAGCTGATAGCCATACTCTGACGGGGGAAGAGCTTCCAGACGGAGGAGGGCTGGCATGGCCACAGTCGGGGTTTGTAGCGTGCGGCCAGAGGACTCTGCTGGAACGACTGGGCCAGCTGCTCCACCTGCTTCAGTCGGTCCCCCCACTTCCTCATCCTCAGCTGCTTACTAACCCACTCAGTGTGATACTTAATTCATCCCACCTCCACAGGGAGGTCAGAGGTCAGGGTCAGCTACAAAGTAGCACTAGTAGCTAGTAGGGATTCAGTGTCTTGCTCAAGGGCACTTGAGCAGCGTAAACCTGGGGGAGTCTCCCTGCGCACTGCCTCACCCTGCTGCCCTAAATGTCACCCTTCAAGGCTCTGACCTAGATTTCAACTTGTTGCCTCTGCAGTCCTCCACTCTACCAACTGAGCTATCAAAGGGGGTGTAGCCTATGTATGTTGCTGACTGATCACATTTACAAAAAAAAAAAAGCTGTGTTGCTGAAATAACTTCCTGTAATGCCTGGTGAATGCTCCTGAAATTCTGTTATGTTACAAAAGCATATGTGGATAAAAGGTCAAATAACTGACAGTGCCTGATTAAGTGTAGCCCTAGTGTTATGTATTGAAGACGGCTTGTTCATAAAACTTGCGTGTCAATGCTAATTTAGGCAGCAATAGTAGCTAGATCGTATACAGTGTCCGTTAGTTTCAAAGGTAAAACTGTCTAAAATATAGGCAATTTAACAGCTCTGACCCAATTAACACTTAGGATCAAAGCCAAATAATCCAGTTACCGTAGCTATTATTAAAGTTACTCACTCAATTTCAAGAGCTTAAAATCGTTGCAAGCGGTTTACAACACAAGTAACGTTACGACACAGATAAACTAAACTGCAGTCTCAGGACCCCGTTTCGCGCGTCTTTGACCGAGACTGCCGTGTCCGGTCTGCTGTCTGTATGTAAACCAACAGCCCGTGTCACTACTTGGGTCTGACTGACATACAGAATAGCATCGTGTAGGCTAACAACACAAAACTGGAGGGAACTTCAAAAGTGCAGGCAGCGGTCTGTATTAGTGTCAAGCTAGCAATAATAAGACTTCCGGGTATTATTTCCAAAATAAAAGCCGAATGTTGCAAATGACAAATGTTGCAAGGTTTTTAGAGTAATACAGGGTACCAAGTGAGAGGAAAGAATATATGCATGTAGCAAATGGCAGTAAATGAAAATATATATATATATTTTTTTGTTTTGTTTTTTATTTATAGGACTGATAAAACTATAGTAACAATGACTGAAACACCAAACACATATCAGACAGCTACTATCACACAAAATGTAACCTAATCTATATCTAGTAGCATCACAATTCCTATTTGCTAAGCCTATATGATCTATTATAAAATTATATACTAGATGTCAAATTATATAGCCACTTTAAACTTTTTTAAGGTGGTAGCCATCCTTTTACATTAGGCTATCTTGTACATGTTTTGTGCTTGAGTCATTAATCAGTTTTTCTCTTTTTTTTTTTTTTAGATGTATGATCCTTATTAAGAACAATGCAAATGCGCTTTGCACATTGTCATTTTTCTGTATATATATTTTTGATAAGGTGGACAGCTAGTACTGCACAATAAGAGCAAATTTTTGTACATTCTCCATATGTGCTGTAATTTCACAGATTTCACAGATTTCTTCATGTTCTCATTTTCCTCTCATTTGTTACATATTGGATATATATGATATTTTTTATATAATTTTCCACTTATTTCATACTGCACATGGTTGATATTTTTGGTGTATTCTCAGATCATACATATTTTTTACTCATTTTGTTCTTTGTTTCAACAAGTGCTACTGCTATTATTGCTGCTATTTAGCTCTGGTAATCATACCTTTTCATATGTTCAATCCTACATTTCTATTTAACATGTTCTTGTGATGAAATGTTCCATTGTTTTTATCCTCTTTTGCTATATTATTATTTAAATAATATTTTTCTTTGCTGTATCCTATTGTTACTATTTGTTGATGCAATGGGCCAATTTCCTCACAGGAATCAGAATCTTATCTGAAAGTTGGTCTTAAAGTTGTTCCTATTTGATCAGAAAATACTTTTATTGACCATAAGACCATATAGTCTCCTTTGAATCATTTTACAGCTGTATTTTCACTCCATTTTCATTTGTTTTGTTTTGTTTGTTGTTTGTGTTGTTTTTTTGTTGTTGTTTGTTTTTTGTTCTATACACTCCATGACTTCCTTTATTTATTTTCTTCAAATGACAATTTTCCTTTTATTTTGAAGATAAAATCGCGTTGCCGGAAGTGTTATTCCTGTTAATGCCGTAAACTTGACACAAGTCGCGCAACTACCTGTTGTCAAGACATTCATGGCATTTTGGGAACTGTAGTTTATAGCTGAGAGTCGCTCTACATTTCAGATCATAGGCTGTGAGTGAGACTGAAAGCAAAAGACTAACAAATGAAAAGAATGAACGTGATAGAGCCCTAGATGGAGTGAATGAGAAGAGATTATTTAGCCTTTAGATGATTTTGTCTATTTGTATGGCATGTAGCCCATGTACATTTGAATTAAGTAATCACATTTATTTTCTTCTCTTATTGCTCAGCATGCCTATCTCAAGCTGGAATGAAACTCTTCATGCACTAACCATGAACTAAACAGCCTACAATGAAAGTGATTTGTACAATATTATGCCAAACAATCCAATAACATGTCTGGGTTTTAGTTTGATGGCCAGCATGTTAGCTGCATTGGCAGGATGTTACAGACAATCATACTGGGAGTGTGCTGGAAAGAGAGCTGAGTAACTGGTCAGGAATGTAAGGAGAGGAAGGCAGTAAATGGGAGCCTGGTACGGGACAGCAGCAGCTTCTCACACCACTACACCTTCCATGACTGATTCAATAAAACTTTCTGTTTCTGGTCCCCAATGAAAACCTTTACTATCAGCCTCTGGAGAGCCAGCATAATAAACAGGACTAAAACAAAAGCCAATGAAGCCTGACTGCAACCATAGACATTGTGGCCGCCGGGTTACTCTGGATCACAGCCCTGTCCTGTTCCTGTTCACCATAATAATCATAGAATGTGATGTGCAGTGGTGAGAAGTTTTCCTGCCATATGTTTACTTGCTCAAGCTGATTCCCCATAAAACCATGTCACCTGAACACCATGGCAGAATTTACATAGTGCTCACCTTGACGTATACCAGATAGGCATGCCTCTATTCCCAACGCTCAATGCTCTTGTAAAGTGTGACCCTGAACATAACTGTCTGGATTCTCGTATTACGTCCGAACGCCTCATTCAGTCCTACACTGTGCCGCAGCCTGGCACTTGTGGCAATCCTACACTACTCCTCCTGCTCCTGGCCCCTGCCAGACTGAACAGTTGTGGATTAAAAGTAGCTGTTATCAGAGTCAATACTGTAAATTTGAGCTCTTACTGAACCAACTGCATAATGCTCTGCAGGAAGCGAGAGAGGGCGGGAGGTGGAACGAGACAGAAGAGGAATTGTAATCACACGCCCCGTCTCTAGGGAGTTTAGTGAATAGCAACCAAGTAAACAAGACGTACAGTCAATAGCATAAGCATCTGTACCGTAAGATATTTTGTTTTATTTTATTTCTTTTTACTCAACAGTGGAATATGGAATTAAGATGCAACTGAGGCAAAAACAAAACAGACTGTAGCTTCTGGTCATAGATCTTTGTTGGCATCCACGTAAAACCACGTTGAAAGAATTAAAAATTGACCAACTTCACTTCAGTGTGTACCAGTATTTATGTGATTGGCTGTATGTGAGCCTCATACCCTATATCAATGGTTCTCAACATGGGGTCTGGGGACCACCAGGGGTCCTTGAAGGAGTTCCAGGGGGTCCCCAGCAAATTGAGGAATTGTTGTTGTTCATTTACAAGAAGTTAACACAATTAGAGAATGTAGAAGAATGACTGTTTTCTCTCTACCTACAATACAGATAGTCATGGAATTCTGGGAAAAATCATATCTAACAATAAAAATATTCTCAGATTTGGGTCCGAGAGACAAAATCTCATCAAATGGGGTCCGTGGCTCTAATGTGTACTACATTTGGGGTCCTTGATATGAAAAAGGTTGAGAATCACTGCCCTATATTAACTAGGATCTGGTGTGATGAGCTTTTAGCTTGAAGCATTTTGTCATAAAAACTTAGGAGTAGAGCTGGAAGACACGAGCTGCAGAGACACCCTCATCATGCACCAATCTCAAAGATAGATAGGGAAGATCAATACAGTGAAAGACTTTAAGTTAAAGAATCCTCTACAGAGACTCAACTATAAGAAACCATCGGAAAGACTGAAGACTTGGACTTCAAAATCCCAAGTAAGGACAGCTCAGAAAACAAGTAATTTCAATAAATCTTAAATTTCACCCTTTCTGTTTGGTGAAGAAAAGTAACCACAAATACCTATTCTAATAAGGGGTGGTGACAAAATATTTTTACGCAAGCACTGTAGTTCTATTTCTATTCTATTCTATTCTATTCTATTCTATTCTATCCTATTCTATTCTATTCTTAAGAAAATAAGCTATTTTTCACCCCTCTACAATGTACATTTGTGTTTTGACAGGTTCTTCTGAAAATCCAGGGAAATCCTAACTAGAACCACTGATGCCTTCAGCTTCCTCTACAATGTTTGATGGAGTGAAAATGGAAAGCTTCCCATCCCTTAAACAAGGAAATTATATTAAGCATATACTTTCACAAATACAAATACTTCAATACTTTTATCTAAGTAGAATATTAGGGCATTTCTACTTTTACATAAAGTGAAGTATTGTGCACTTCTCTCAGCATTGAATGTGATTCTAAGTTTGGGTACAAATAGAAGTGTCAAAAGTGCTCTAAGTGCATTGAGGTTGACATTGACTGAGGCTTCACTGGACCTTTCTTCTCAGTAGTTCCTGTTTCTGCATAAATTCTAACTTTTATTGTACAAAAAGGCAAATTAGCTCTACTTTGGGGATAACATTTGAGTTAAACAGGGGGATTGGGATTGATTTATCAAACACTGGGCTAGACTATGTGGTTTTAGTTTGGTCCTAAAAACATCATCAACAAATCACTTTTTCAGTGAGAGCTTACTAACTCCAGTAGCTCCAGCAGAACAAAAAACATAAGTCCCCATGGCTCCAAATGCTATTTCCTTCCACGGGAAGGAAAAGGAGTTGCTGGGTGGAGATATAATTTGCCTTCACATAGTCGGTATGTTAGAGGGAGTGATAGCAGAAAAACACTCCTGAAATCAGGCGTGTATGGACTTGCTGTAGCTTCAGCTTTCCCCACATTTTTTGATTTGCTACAAGAGATTAATACTTCTTGCTAAAGGTATGTGCCTGAATCTCAACCTTATCTACAGGCTTGTATTGAGTCTTCTTTTAGTGTTTTAGTATTTTTATATATGTAGGGTTCGTGGGGGGGCTGCCGTATGTCAAGGAATAAAACTGATAATAGTAGATTGAGGGTTTATCTAAACGAACTAGCTGGATGTGTATGATCATTTCATCCATTCAAATAGTGTCATGGAACTTTTCATTATTAGCCTTAATGGAACTTCACACGATTTTCCTTTTATCTCCGTCAATGGTCTCTGCAGATAAGAAGAGGACAGCAGCCCTTGCAAAATGTGGGACAAAAGAGAAAGGGTCCTTGCTGTTACTGTTTTCGCAGCTCTTTATTGGGGGGTAAGTTTCATTTCTCTTACAAATTGAAGTTCAAAAATTGCTTTGACACAGCCAAAAAACATATTCCCGTCTCTGCAAAACATATTTTGAATTCCACAATCAATTACAGGTGACTGTAGGGGCTGCAAAACAGCTGGACATGGCCCCGGATGCTGTGGATGACCTGTACCTCAGATGCCGGGACCAGATGCTGCAGAAGGTTACATCAGGTCTGCTGAGTGAAGAACTAGGCTACAGTGCAGAATTAAAGACAGCGTGGAGTGCAAATAACCAGTGTTCAACGCTGATCCCTGGAGGAGTGGCGGAACACACTGCTGCACTGTTGGCGTACGCATATGGGGGCAAAGAATTCAGAAAGACCTTTAACAGTGAGGTGGAAACTCTGGGCGGGAATGCTAGCGTCTACAGCAACTTCCACTTCAAGTCTCTTCACTTTCTGCTGATAGACGCCTTGAGGCTGTCGAAAAAGAAGTGTCAGACTGTGTATCGTGTCTCAGGGAAAAAATATACAGCACAAAACGGCTCAGAGGTGAGATTTGGCAGGTTCACCTCAGTTCATGCGGACTATTCGGAGCTGAAGGAAGATCCCGATTTAGGGGGGGGGGTCTTTTTCAATATCACCTCTTGCTCCGTTCTCAACGTGGAGGAAAACACATGCAGCCAAGAAGGGGACATTGAGCTGCTCTTGTCCCCGTCTGAAGTGTTCACGGTGGTGGAAATAAAAGAGATTTCTGATGACTATGAGTACACTGAGATCGTTTTGAAATCTGCAAAACAGAGCACCACCGACCGCTGTTACTTGTTTCCTCGGTGAGACTTAGGCTACTGGTCTTTTATCAAAATTCAATATTATCAATCACATGATAATTAACAAACCGTGAGCTTGGAATTATGAGGTTCTGTCTGACTTCTTTGTCAAAATTGAGTGATCTTTGAATGTTACTTTATGCTTTAAAGAACCTTTTGGGGTTAAATATTTAAAAATATAAGTACATAACAGTTTTGCCAGATGGTTTGTCAAATTTTTGAAGCTCACTATCTAAGAACTGCACTCCACCCAGATGGAAATTTATAATTCCAAGCTCAAGAAGTGAAAAATATATATTTTTTTAGATATTGTAATATTACAATAGTACCTATGCAATAATATATTAATCTCTCACTCTCTGTTTCTCTTTGTCTAGGTCCCCAACTGACTCCTCTACCCAATGGCTGGGCAGTATTGTGTCGGTGCTTATGGCTTTATCGCTTTTTTTGTTTACCTGCTGAGCATAAATAATAAGAATCTTGGACGGCTGTCAGAGGTAACTGTAATTAAAAAGCAAAAAAAACACGCTGATATACACCATGACATTATTTACTCAATATTTCCAAATTTTCATAACAGGGTAAAGGCATGAAGAATGTAAAATGAAATAAATACATACATAAACTGATTGGACTGCCCCTTCTTCTACATTACATACATTAATTCCAGGACTTACTGTACCTGTGAGCATCTTTTCATGTGATGACTGCAGTTACAGCAGTTTGTAAACAGTGCTGTGAATTGATTGAGAGCAGGCTGATGCCTATAAATGATAGAGGGTGTAATAAAAGGATATTATATTATCATGTTAGATTATATTATATTAGATTAGATTAGATTAGATTAGATTAGATTAGATTAGATTAGATTCTTCATAGCTGCTGTGTTTCTTCTCGACTGTATACAGTAATTTAAGGCTTACAGAGGTTAACATGACTGCAGTCCGGAGCAGCACGGCGAAGGATGTGAGCTTTGGAGGATTGTCACACTATATGAGGTCCAAGCCTTAGATCAACAGGCCTGTATAACAATAGTTACAAAACATTCCAACTATATTTCATATGAATCATTTTACAAATGTAGTACATCCTATGTAGTGGAGACCACAAAATTCCCTTTCATAACTAGTGGATCAGATACTCTCATCCACTAGTTATGTGTGTGTGTGTGTGTGTGTGTGTGTGTGTGTGTGTGTGTGTGTGTGGCAGCATGATTTTTGTGATTACTCAAAGCTCTGGATTATGACCGCACAGAATCAAAATAGCATGCAACAAAATGGTTTGTTGTACAGACAACAAAAGCTTTTATAGTAATTTCAGATCATAATACAATGGTAAAATACAAACATACTGCAACAATAGTATACCATTTCTTTACTTGCACAATGTGAATGTGTGTGTAGGCGTGTGTGTGTGTGTATGTGTGTGTGTGTGTGTGTGTGTGTGTGGGTGTGTGTGGGTGTGTGTGTGTGTGTGTGTCTGTACACAATTGTACAAATATTGTAATACACATTTACAATTACTATATACAAAAATCATACTTGGAGACCAGGGTTGGGGCCTTTCATGAATTGAATTGAGAATGCATAAATTCCAATTCAATTCCTGGAGTTTGAATTGGAATTGCACCCGGCTCTAAGGAAACAGAATTTGAATTGAATTGGGATGACAGGAATTGAATTCCATCAAATTCCATGAAATTCCACTTCTAAGAGAGGTTGTCTTGACTTGCTAAACATTATCAATCAAACAGTATGAATCAAATAAAACACAGTTAAACAAATCAAATACATTCAATCATAATGTATATATTACGATTACATGCTATGCATCAAATACCTACATACATATTTATGATATTCAGTATTGATAATATATAACACTACATGTAATTTCAGATATGTGGTAAGAACATTTTTTTTGAATTTCACAGAATTTAACTGAATCAAATTCAACTGAAATTCCAATTCAAATCCAGTTCTGTTTCCTGTAGGTTTTTCAAATTCCAATTCCTCAGCTGAAGTTGAATTGATGAGTTCATTCATGAATTGACCCCAACCCTGTTGGACACATATATAAAAATACAACACACATAAGCAGCAAACCCTTCAACAGAAAAGTCCATTTTAAATGGCACGTGCCTACTCCATTAAACAACAAGCACTTGTGAATTCAAGTTCTATCATGAGCTACATGTAACGTCCAACCAACTTCATTTAACACCGCTGCCATGATAATTCATTTTAGGAAATCAAAATTGGATAGACAGCATTAATATCTTGCTCTTGCTGCAATTACTGTTGATGAAATCCACTGAGTAACGGCCTGAAGGCATTAAACATGCCTATTGCAATATAGTGTTTCTGTTATAAGTATAAAGTATATATTTAATCAAATTATATATTCTATAGGCTATCTTATTAAATTGTGTATTAAACATAATATTAAATAAATCTGATGGGTAAATAACATTTACTTAGATTTATCTGATATATACATAATTACATTATATTTATTTTGTCAAAAGTAGCTCTAAAACCATATCATGTTTCACCATCCTGAGAAACTGAAGCTTAATTTATTGTGACAATATATTGAAAAACATCACGTCTCATACAGGAGACTAAAAATCCCACTCAGCTCAGTGGGCTATTTCTGGTGTTACAGATCACACATATGACCAACAAAAACAGAAAACACTTCACCAACTAAATGTATATGAGCATCGTATTGCAAGTTAAGAGTTAATGTGTCTGTTGTCCTCAGAGTGTAAGTAAATATAATATACTGTAGATATATAATTTAAAATAACCTCAGTGGTATAATAACTTGGTTCACAATATAAGTGTCAATAGCTTTCAAACAATTAGAATCAAAATGTTTGAACTAAGAGTAGATAGATAGATAGATAGATAGATAGATAGATAGATAGATAGATAGATAGATAGATAGATAGATATTTACTCAATATTTACTCATATTTACCCCTTATTTTTCATAAGCCACTATACCTTTCATAGGACTTGTAGCCCATACTGCCTTGAACTGTGGGCCTGTTATAATTTCTCATACCTATATGCAAGAGTTACGCACTGTCCCTGCTCTCAGACACTCAAAAAGAAAAGAAAAAAAAAAGTATTGTGGCTTTAACAAATTTAAACAGGCATACATATATAACTACTGTATATATGTACAACAATCGTAAGTGCCATGACACGTTCTCATAAACATTTAACACTTTACTGTTACCTACTACAAAAAACACATATATTATATTCATCAATATTCTCACACCGAATAGTTGAAACAACAATTTTTTTAAAGATTTTGCAAGATTGAAACTTGCCTAACTGCATTTTGACTAGTTGGCAGTGTAAACACATGACAGTTCAAACAGCTATGTGTAGGGATAATACATTAAATATGTAATATTGCACACTGTGTTGAAAATACTGAAACTATTAAAAGGCAACAATTTACTATTAGAAACTAATGAACAGAAAACCAAACCCCTGGAGATGAAAGAAAAAACACAAAATGTAAAAACAAGAGATCATCTGAGATCCACCACAGTAATATAACAAGATGATGTTTCCAATGTCTGTTTGTGTAAAACAGGCTCAATACTCAATTTAATTCAATGCAGTAAATCCAGTGGAATATAATCACAAAATAATTTTGATGAAGACAAAAAACTACTCCACTACTACCATTCCCTACTCGCCTGCAGATGTGCTTGAGAGAGAGACAAAGAGAGGGAAAGAGAGTGTGTGCTTGTTTGTGTGTGTACATGCCGTGAAATCACTTGCATTTTATTGTTCCCATGCTCAATTAAACTAGAGCTCAATCATACACACAGCAAAATTGTCAGTGTAATTTAGCTCTGAGAGAGTAAAAATCAACACTATGCCGGTGCTTATACAAGTCCACTCCCATCAGAGTTAATTTAACACTTTTGAATTTTATTTTATTTTATTTTAGTTTTTTTTTAGTTTTGACCAGCCACCCCAGAGCCATATCAGCTCTAACTAACACAGCACTAACACTCCAATCAGCGTTCATCAACTCAAAACAACTGTCACTGAAAAATCACACTTATCCACTTAACACTGGCAAATTTGCTGTGCAGAAAAAAAATATCTATGATGCTGAAAAACAATGTACCGCAGGGTGCCCACTCCAGACAATTAACCCTCCATGTTACTGGGCTCAGAGTACAGCCTTGACCTGATTTCACGGGAACAAGTGCTCTTGTCTTTGCTGAGGTAACGGTCGCTGCTGTGGATGCTGGTCTCGACGCGGGACAGCGTGCACATGCTGCTCTGGCGGCCCGGCCGGAGTCGCGTGGTCCGAAGCTCCAGCTCATCGTAGCTCGACACCCGCACAAACGGACACCAGCGGAAAACCTGCTTGAAGCCGGCGCGGAACCTGGACCCAGATTACCAACATTTAATCAAGAGAGATGCTGCTGTCGTCTCTATATACATGTGTGTGTGTGTGTGTGTGTGTGTGTGTGTAGTCTACATGCTTGTATGCTTGTATTTTTGCCCACCTGCTGTTGAGGCAGCAGTAGATGATGGGGTTGTACATGGTGGAGCTCATGGCCAGCCACAGCACCGACAGGTAAACCTGCTGGATGTACTTCCACCTGTTCAGATGCTTGTTGAGGCCCGTCACAATGAAGTAGACATGATAGGGCAGCCAGCAGAGGGCAAAGGTCACCACTACGATGATCATCATCTTCACCACCTGCCAGACAAAAGAAAAAAGGAGTTAGATTGAAACACAAATGAAGCGAAATCCGATTTATTGTGTGTGTGTGTTTGTTTGTGTGTGTATATACTTTTTTTTTCTTAGTAATCCTCTGTGATTGCATTGCAGAGCAATAATTAGGAGTGACAAGACAATGTGACCGAAATGGAAGTGAAGACCTTACATAGATGTTATAATATATTTGATATTGCTGTTTCTGGTTTTGTTGTGTTTATTTCGTTTATTTCAGTTGTGTTTTATGTATTTTGTCTTTGTAACACATGTAACTTTATTTTATTTCATATTTAGACCTTGTCCGGTAATGGTCAACACCTCTCAAACACAAAAATGTGTATGCTGCTGAATGGACCATTCATATACAGTATGTTTCAAAAGTAGGTATACAACTTTAATAAGAAAAAAATATATATATATTGACATTATTATAACCGAATTTATAATAAGTTATCAGTTTTGACCATGTAATTGCCCTTTTCTCCACACAGACAGTCAAGTCATTATTCCCTTTAATTGTTTGTGACAGTCACATCCACTGGGGGTGAAATATAATACAATATTGACTCCGCAGACAATAACACCTGTACTATAAATGATGAAGACGGAATGATTAATAGCTTGTCTTTAGGCGTTGGCAGCTGTTTTATATGCACATTGTGCTTATAGTAGAAGGGATGTTGTCTGTTCCCCTTCATTCTGCCCCTATGGCAGCCATACAAAGAGAGGGAAAGGTCAATGATGACACACCGGGCGCAGCAGGCTCAGGTAGGATAGAGACGACAGCACCCCAGAGCTTATCAATTATCGCAGCACAATGACGACCCGTGGGGGGTTACAAGGAGCAGGCTGCTTTTTCACCAGGACCACAAGCTCACCTGCGAGAAGAAGGTGAGAATGACTTCCTATCAGCTCCAGCCCAGATGGGAGCTTATCTCCGAGGGCCTTTGAATTAAGTCTGACATTTTCTTTCAGGTTTGTGTTAATGGAATTTGTGAATCTCTTTTATCTCTAGGCTCAGCCAGCAAGTTGGTTCTTTGATGATTTGATGACTTTTTCTTTGAAGCTCAGTATAATGTTGTAAATTGCAAGCCTGCATCTGTCTCTCTCTCTGTGTGTGTGTGTGTGTGTGTGTGTGTGTGTGTGTGTGTGTGTGTGTGTGTGTGTAGCACCACATTGGTGGAAGAAAATTATTCCCTATGCAAATTTAGAGGGAAACTGTACTATACTCAACTTTATATGATAAATACTGATATAGGGTCACTGATAAAGAACAAGATCCTGATCCACTTATTAGAAAATAATGATGATTCAGCGTTTTTTTATTCCAACCAAAACATCAGCATCCTTTATCAGTGAATGTTTCCACAGCCTAACCTTTTTTGGGGTCTCTTTGAATAATCCGACATGTAAACCTGTGGTATTTGTGGTGTTTATCAATAAATTGTATTCTTTGGCATTAATCCCACAGCTGGCCTGATAGATGTTCGTCATGCAAGCTGTGATGACCTTAATCCCTGTATAACCCACCCCACGCACTAACTGTTGCAAAGCACATTCTGTAGCTGGGCTGATGTCAAGTGCATTTTCATTCCTGAAATGGATGTTTTTTTCTCTTCTTCAAGGCTGAAGTTGCAACTGAACAATAAATTATGCTTGCAAAAATCTATATGGGTGTGCATCATAACATGGAAATATACAGGGAGGGCAGAATTAGAAAGGTACTTGTGCTGCAGACATAAAATTGACAGTCTGCGTATGAATTCCCTTCACTAACACTGACCTAATTAATGTGACTGACACCTATACCTGACACATTTTATTGATCTATGCTAGGGAGGGAATGGACTTGGTGGTGTATGGTGTTGTAACATTGCAGAACTGATTACACTGGTGTCTGTGTTTCTTGCCTAATTGGCTCAGAGCCATGTGTTTCACTTTCAATCCCAGTCAGCCGAGGTCTTTCTAAAGATTTGGACCCTTATTGCTGTTGAGGATTGGTGCTCCCTGATCTTTGGAGGGTATAATTATGTATTAATAATGCAATACTTTTTTGATTGCTGTGGCTAAATCCTCTTTTTACTTGCTCCTCTCCACAGAAGGTAGGGTTGGCTACACAACAGCAACCCTAGAGCTGGTAAGGCTTCAGTGTCTTGCTCAAGGACTCTTCAACAGGGTGGAGGCTTGAACCTGGGTCGTCCAGTTGATGGGCAGTCTCCCTGCTCGCTGCCTCACACTTCTGCTCAGTAGCAGCAGCATATCAGCAAAAGCAGGACTTAGTTATGTAAATATGTAAGTATTATGTGAGTAGCTAAGTAGTACTTTATCTGCCAGTCTGTTGTCCAACCACCAAAGTCCTTTCATGAAACCTGGAGTGACCACGCCTCCTGTTTGTTTAGTTGATTCATGGGTAAGAGGCAAAACCTTATCTAAATATGTACGTTGTCTAGCTGCCAATACTTCTCTGCACTTCCCTTCCAAAGACTTGGAAGACACACACAGACACACTCTCACAAATAGACAAAATGAATGCAATAGTATTGTGTGTATAATATGTAAATGCATTGAACAAAGGTGGCGCTTACCTTCCTTTTGGCTCGGAGCTGTCCATGATAGTTATCAGATGAATCCCCTGGGATCTCCCCTCCCCACAGCGTCACCCCCACAATGGTGTAGGTGATGCCCATCACCACTAAGGGCAGCAGGTAGACCAGGACTGTCACTATGATATGATACCTGAACAAGTAGAGGAGCAAATCACCACCTAGGATATATTGTTCAATTGTAACTGGTGCCTCTGAAGCTGTTCAACACAAAATAATGACATGCATGATGAAGAGGGGACGAATAATGGCATATCCGGAGTTAGTGATGAACACCATGTTGGCTACAGACAAAGCAAAGAAAAACATAAATGTATGAAACAATATTTTGGCCATGACAATTTGTTGATTTGTTACTAGCTCTATAAGGTGTGTGCATGTGTGTGTGTGTGTGTGTGTGTGTGTGTGTGTGTGTGTGTGTGTGTGTGTGTGTGTGTGTGTGTGTGCGCGCATGGCATTTGTACATGGTGGATGTGTGTGTGCACTCACATGAAGGGGTCGTCTGCCATCCGGGGCCAGGCCACGTAGCAGATGGTCCTGCGCGGCAGAGTGCGGATGGTGGAGAAGAAGCAGAGAGGGAAGGCCAGCACCACAGCCAGACTCCAGATACACACTATCACCACCTTGGTGGCCGTCGCCGACAGACGCGGCTTCAGAGGATGGATGATGGCCATGTACCTGCGGGAAGGAGGTCACAAAACAGTCATGGGCGACCTTGGGTGACCTAATGCTAGTGCTGCATACAGAATAGGCGACATACTAGTATCACCCGAATGCTGACTAGAATGCATTCATCAGTACATAGCAGTGTCAGTATACTGCATTTAATGCAATACTAAAAAATAAACAAGGGAGTTAATCCCATAGGATGTCCATTATTGCATTTGGCATTTTAGATTAGTTTTACTGTCACTCACTCACCATTGGCCATGAATAATGGGTTACAGGCTGAATAGTATTCTTCTGATGAATATCTATTTATACATATATATATATATATATACACAGAAGTTCAAAATAGTGGCATTTTCAGTATGCTGGTAAACTTGTAAAAAGCCTCTATCAGAGGGCATTGGTGAAGATACTCATGTGCTTAATCTTTGTTGATCAATTCTTACTAAGGCACATTTTAAGTCAAAACTGCTCAAACATCTTTACTCTTGTGTGTATACAGCATGCATGACACTTGGTGACTCTTTCATTTAAAATTGTAGCTATTGAAATCATATCAAAAAGGATGTGTTGGAAGTGGCATTTGTTTGTTCCCATTGTTTTCATGTTTTGATTTTGAACGTCTTACTTGGCAAAATTCAAAGTAATAGCACAGATAATAATAATGAACAAACAACATTTTAGAAACTTTTTTTTTTTCTGTTTGGAACAATCACAAGTAATTCAGGTCATCACATGTTTATGTGCTTACAGTACTGCCATGTATTTGGCATTTGATCTTCTGAAAAGACACAGACGTCAGAAATACTTGGGTAAATTGAGGTCAGTTCACCTTCATACAATCCAGACAATCTTCACATCAAAATATTAAAATTTTAATTTATTCTTAAATCATCAAAAGTGAATTGACCCGACTGCTGGTCCAGTTTTTTTTCCTCGGAATTTCTGAATTCAATATTATTAGTCAAATTGTTGTAAAATGAATTCATCCTATAATTATCACGAAAATGTCCCAAATTGAATAATAAATATTTCCATCACAATAATACTAATACTAATAATAATAATAATAAAACCTTCTCAGTCATTACCTGTCAATAGCTACAGCAGTCATAGAGTAGATGCTGGCAAACACAGCAGTGACAGGGAAGAAGTTGTGAAACCTGCAGTATGCTTCTCCAAAGTACCACTCGCCATGAGCCGCGTAGATGAAGTTAATCAGAGTATTGAAAGCTGCCATCGAAACATCAGCGAAAGCCAAGTTTAGTAAGAAATAGTTCGTCACAGTTCTCATCCGCTTATGGGCCAGAATAATCCAAATCACAATCAAGTTCCCAAAAACCGCCACGGTGAGGACGGTGCTGTAGGCCACCGACCACAACGCGATGCGCCACGGTGGCTGGATGAACTGGTTTGTCAAATTTCGCGTTGTGTTGGATCCATACTGTGCAGTAGCCATTCCTCAAGTATCCTCAGTCAGATTCACTTCAATTCGTTGTTGGCAGGCAACAGAAAATCACTTTGGCACCTCTGGTGCGCACCTTACGCGCGAGAGTGCTACATGTGACCAGAGAGCAGGGAGAGCAGTCATGCCGCAGCTGTTCCACTCCCGCACACTGCAGGTGCGTAGGGACGTAGTGGAGGGTAAAACCACCTCAACTCAGCTTACCAGCCTCTCCAAATGGAGTTTACCAACATGTATAACCTGCAGCAAATCTTTTGAGGTAAATCTATAGTAGCCTGTATATCATAATTGTGTATCAAACTGGTCCAGTTTGATGTATCAAACATATGGTTTGAAGTTATATGACGATGGGGACTTTTAAGGAAAAAGCATATTTGATGCTTTAAAAAACAACAACATTTTTTGTTTATATTGATTATTTACCACTACATCATTGCTTACAACAAACGAATTTGAGATGTGATGCTGATCCAGTCCTAATCAATCCCAATAAGCCCCCCATCAAGTAAAGTCCATGGATGTAGCTATTCGAGTCTGGTGCGCGATTTGGTATGGTGGCCATTTCTTGTGTCGTGTGTTATCTGTTTCCTTGGGCCACCGCACATCAAACTTAGTAGGCTACCCGAGGCATCAAAAGTGAATGGCATATGGCTTGCGCATTTTCTGTATCTTGGTTTGCATTATACGCAATCATGACAGGCTGAATAGAAAATAGACATGCATGTTGGTGGAAAAAAGTCTAACGTCTCATGTGATTCTGTATTTGAATTTGTGATGTCTCTTATTTAAGTTTATTACGAATGGATAAAATAGGAAAACATAGGGGATGATAATTGCAATATTTAGCATTTCAGTGTAAAGTGATGGCCAAGAAAACTAACTCACTAATTCAGTGAAGCCTCCTCATCTCCCACATACAATTTTCTACATTACAGTGTCAGTATTCCCTCTGCAGGCTGAATTGACTCGTAACTGATAGAGAGTTACCAGTCTGCCAGTGGTGGTTGATGATCAGGGACATCATTACTAAAACGCATATCTAAGGCTTCAGTAAAACGGGCATGAAAGCAAAACATTTTCGTAAATGCTGGAATGCCGCAAAATTATCATATTTATCTATTTATATTTATCTCTTCTTTAACACTACACTAAAATATAAATTTCAATCACAATGTTTGATCCTCGAAATCAAACATTTATTAGACGGTGATCAAAAAACATTTTATTTTCTCTGAACACAGGCTATTGTAAAATTAAGTCCACCAATGCTTCGTTCAGGGCTTTAATATAACATTTCTTAGCTGTATGGGTGAATCAATTTGGAATCTTCCTATATTTTGTTACTTTGTGTTTCAATTTCACACTTCCATGCAGAGATTTAACTAGCTGCTCTATGAGTTACACATAACTAGACCCATTTTTGTAAAGATCACTTTCTCAATTTACTCTGCTTTGTAGCAGTGCTTAAAATATTGTATTCTCCTAAGTGTTAGTGAAATACCTTTGGTACTCACAAATCAAGGTACTTTTTTATCCCTTAATCCAAACTGAGGCTTCAGGCCAATGATGTAGCCCCAGGTATCTGTAAAATACCCAATTAGTGTCTTTTGCTCCTGGTGGGTAATACTACTGCCAATTAGCTTGGATTGCAGCTGGTGTATTTATTTTAATGAGCTACATTGTACAATCTGTTGTGTCTCTCTCCCTGTTCTCCTACTGTAACGACAGCTATAGGTCTTTAGAATTTGGTATTCCCTACGCTAAAAAGAAATAATTTGATCCAGGAAGGACATGGTACCATATAGTTAGGTCTTATCAATGAGTCTGTGGATCATTCGCTTTAGAGCACATTCACACACAAACACATATAAGCTGTGCACACTGGGAAAAGACCTCTAGAAGGTCAAAAAGTGTGTTTCCTCTCAGCGTGACCTCATTACCCAGAGGCCACCTCTTTTGGGCCACTCCCTGACTCAAATGTCACGGTTGAAACCTCTTCTGAAACAGTGCCTGTGCCCCATACTAAAAAGGTCATAAGCTATTAAGTAACTGTTGATAATATCATTAGCTGCATCAAAAATTATTTTTCTTAATTTTCTATGAATAATTCAGCCATCATTTAATCACAAGGGTGGTACTCTGCAGGCCACAGCAGGGGAGACGAGTGAGTCTCTTTGTTTTTTGTCTGATTCAATGTGTCATAGGGTGAAGTTTGATCTGTCAGAAGAAAATGAAATTGATATTGACAGTAGTTTAGTCTTTGACCTTGAGTCAAAATCACTTGTTGAAGAAAAATGAAAAGGGTTCCAACTTGTAATGGTATTTTTTTTTATATGTAGTGTATGTGTGTGAGTCATTCGGTGTGGATGAATGCTTGCACATGTGTGTGCATGTGCATCTGTGTGTATGTGTGTACGTGGGCCATGCATATAGAATACTTCAGAAGAAGCTCAGAAGAAGAATAATTGAGAGAAACATCTCAAAGAAGGTTCACATAAGACACAAGGACTTTCTCCAATCAACAGACCACATCTGTAATTTATTTCAAATACATTTCAGTTACCTCTCATAACAGTGTCTCCTTGAGCAAGAACATGAGAAGAATATGAGTTTGCCAAGAAACCCCAGTATGACTCAATGCTATGTCCCCAATAACATCACATACTGTGTATATGTGTTATAAATGTGAATGAAGGATTAATTCTCTCTGTGTCTTGTCCTGTCTGCTTCATGTATAACAATTTGATGGTGTCAAACACACTTAATGTAAACACAGTCATGCATATATGCGGCTTTCAGCAAGCACACTTCTTTTTTTGAAATTTTGAAAATGTATTTTCCAGTTTATTTCTCCCCTTTTTCTGAGGAGGACTGGGGGGAAATTATTCAGAAACGAATGATCATACGGTCAGATGGCAAAGAGATGTTATATTTCTCTCCTGAGACTTAACATACTGTATATCACTGAGCTATAAATGTTTCCTCTGGAATGTTATAAATCCTGCTTCAGGGGAAAAATGTTTACTCACTGTCGGGCTTGAGAGCTTTTCTGTCCTTTTCTGGCAAAAATCCTTTGCGGGGAAGTATGATGAAGGCAAAGTCACATCTCTGTGTTTGTTTGTGTATGGTGAGTGAATAGCACAAATATGTATACATGCCCCATGCACAGAAGAAATACATACATAAATTCTCTCCCTATATGCTTCACTTGCACACAAGAAATGTCTTTACGCACATACTGTACAGGCCATATGCAAACCTGAGGTGACCAGATATTTTTAGTTGATTTCCATAAAATATCTGTGATGATCAGGCCAACACGTCTTTACATTTGCTGTTTGGAGAGTCTAGACCTGCCAATAGTCTAAATCTGAGCCAGTTATTGCACACTGTGCGCAGGGGCATCAATTCATTAAATCCTGTGGAGCAATGACTGATGACTAAAAGGATATTATTATTTAGTCAGTGTGAAAAATTATTATATGTTAACAAACTATCAGCTTATAGGGAACATTGGTCCTGAATGCTCCGCTGATATGATTTTTTTTAGATATGACTTCCAAATAAATTTCCTACAATTTGATAGAAAATTAAAAACTTTGTCTCCATTATAATGAGATCAAATTTGGACTCGGCATTTGCCATACTTTGTATCTAGTTGAAGGCCATGGCCGCGCATAGGCTGTGTGTGTGCTCATGTGTTTTGTGTATGTGTCGTCTATGTGTCCCGGTGGAGTATCTGAGAGAGAGAGTGAGAGAGAGACTATGAGCAAGTGTCTGATCCTACAGGATTACATGGCTAAAGAGAGCTTTTGCTGTCCAGGCTTCTTAAGAGAGAGCGAGAGATGGGAAGTGCTACATGGAGGGAAAAGACGTTGGCCATTTGAGGTAATTAACATTTTAACATTTATTCAATCATGAAAAACAAAGAGTAAAGCAGGCCCTGTTTGAAAGCTATGAGTTCTGATGTAATAACATTATGAGATAAGGTGAAAATGTATTGATTGTTCCTGTGGGGACATTATGTTGTTGCAGCAGCAAAAGTAATAGGATTCAGCAGGGAAAGTTTAAATAGAATATAAACACCCAAATAGAGTATAAAAGAAGCATAATAAAACTGTACAAATAATAAAAATACTAAAACAAACAAAAAAAAAATAGCCATATTACTCGCCATGTGTGTGGATGTTCATGTGTCTAATGTGAGAGAGAGAGAGAGAGAGAGAGAGAGCGAGAGAGAGAGAGAGAGAGAGAGAGAGCGAGAGAGAGAGAGAGAGAGAGAGAGAGAGAGAGAGAGCGAGAGAAGCTTATGAGCAAGTGACTGATCCTGCAGGATTACATGTCTAAATGGAGCTTTTGCTGTCCGGACTTCTCTTGAGAGAGAGAGAGAGAGAGAGAGTGAGAGAGAGAGAACACACTCACAATACACAGATGACAAGCTCAAGCCCACTTAATAACACCTCTCACACACACACACACACACACACACACACACCTCCTGCCCTGCAACCACCCCAGTGTCTCTTACTGCCCCAAAAGAGAAGGGCCATCCCAACACAAAGAGCAGTTCAATAACTTCCCAGCAGCCACACACAGAGAGGAAAGACAGTGTTGTCTTTCTGTGTGACTAATGGGAAACGCCTGCATCAGACACGGCTGTTTCCAGGGAGAAGAGCTGTGGAGTCCCATCACTCAGTCTGCCCCGATACTGCTGGCGGAGAAAACACTGGGAGACTCCCACGTCATTCTACACACCGGGACCAATGACCTCAGCACCTGGGGGGTGGATGCGGCCAAAACTCTGTCCAGTGTGGTGAAGACATATCCAACAGCCAAGGTCACCCTCTCCGCCCTTCTACCCCGGACGGATGTACCCCACAGGATCATCCACAGGATAAATGTGGAGATGGACACTGACCTGGAGAGGAAGCCCCAAGGGAGGAGACCAGCCAGCTACAGTCAACCTCCATGAGGCAATAAGCTGAGGCAGAAGAGGCGGTCAAACCAGCCAGGCAGCCTGATACTGGAGTAAAGGTGGACAGACCACAGCTCAGTACCGAGCCAAACAGATGTGCTGCTGTAATGTCAAGGGGAGGTAACACAGCCCCGAGTGAACTTTGTGAGATAAAAACAAAAAAGCTAGCATTTATATGTAATAATCTCATGAGCTAGGCTGATGACGTTTATGACTTACGTGCTTTGGATCACAAAACATACATTTACTGGTTAATATCCCTAAATAACAAGTTATAACATTCAGGGGATGTACTTCTCCACATTTGGAGAAAAGAACAATGGCTCTGATTGTGTAAATATTATATCTAGTTAAGATGTTATCATCTTGTTAGAGACATGTAACTGAGGAGATTTGCATACACTCTCCTCATAGTTACAGGGAGTTGTGTGTGCCATCAGTAAAAAATCCTCAGGAGAGATTCAGGAGAAATTATCATATGGTTTAAAGAACATCTTATAAATCACATCTCCCCTGAGAAAAAAGAGATAACATGTATCTGGATAAAGATACAGATTTTTTTTATTTTTTTTTTTACTTCAGACCAACATATTTACCTATGTGCAATTTATATCCCTCCATTTTAATCTCCCTGTGAGGGCACTTTTCAAACACTGCAGTCTGACATCCTCCACTTTCAGTCGTTGGGGTCAGTGCTGCTAATGGGGGATTTGAACGCCAGAACTGGGAAAGAAGTAGATTACACTGATTCAGTAGGGGACAAATGCATATATAAACCAGAGATACTCAGACACAAATCTCTGAGCGCACACCAGAGCTATGACGTGGGAAAGTGAGAAGTGCTGCAGCTGTATTGAACAATCTGGAATCAACAAAAAATCAACAAATTGGACACCCATAGGTTATGTGAACTAAATGTCAAAATAAAAAATACTTGAAACTAAAAAGGCACATGGATCGGACAGCACATGTAATGAAATGCTTTGTATTCCTAAAAAGAACAAAGTAATTGGCAAATTGGATTCTTCCCTAAACATAGAACAACTGAACATATTTGTACACAGCACTCTAAAACAAAAACATGTCCATTAAATCAACAAAAGCAAAATGTTTGTTTGTTTCATTGATTTTCAGAAAGCCTTTGATTCAGACTTTGATTGATTGGCATGAAGTCCTCTTTCTGAAACTCTCAACTCTCAACTCATCTCTCTCTCTCATCAAGGAGATGTATAAGGAAAACAAATGTTGTGTCAAAATTAATAATAGCAGGACACAATGTTTCCATCAAGGTAGGGGAGTGTGACAAGGCTCCAATCTCAGCCCTATATTATTTAATATTTACATCATTGAATTTGCTACAATGCTGGAACAATCAACATCTCCCTGATTAAGGCTAGAGGGCAGGAAATGAAGTGCCTCCTGTATGATGATCTACTCATCCCATCACTAACTGAACAAGGACTGCATCATAACCCGACCCTACTAGGAAATTATTGCACAGATTGGGCACTATCGATCAGTATAGAGAAAACTAAAATGATGATTTAAAAAAAAAAGATGTTCTCAGGAAAATAAATACCAATTCTCACTGGGTGGAATAACTAATAAGCATGTGACATCTGGGCCTGACAATCTCTTCATTGGGGCAGTTCTGATCTCGCAGTAAAGGATTTAGCAGAAAGGGCACGCAGAGCGTACAATCAGACAAACTCAACATAAATTTCACCCTCCTATAAAGATCTGGTTGAAAATTTTTGACACTGTAATTCAACCAATTGCAATATATGGCAGTGAAATCTGGGGCCCTTACTCCAAATGCAATTTGCAAAATTTGAAATTTTGTGTAAACATTGTTTCTGCACAGGGATACTCCAAACGTAGCTTGTAGGGCAGAGCTGGGTGATATACATGTGTATTTATGTGTTTGTGTCTATTATATTAATTCCCATTAGTCACTTTTCATAATTATTTCAGAACTGTTGATACATTTTTTGTGAACTTTACTGTTTTTAGGATTTTTTTGTTTTAAATTAACTGTGTTTTCTTTTTATTTTTTAAGACGTTTGGTTCTCTGTTTTGTTGAGGTAAATAAAGGCCCCAGACATTATTGGGACATTACTGGGAGTTATGGTAGAACTTGAAGTTTGAAAGAGGTGAAGATTGGGATTGAGATTCAAATCACTAAATCCGCCCCTGCCTGAAAGATCCATAATGTAAAATACAGGGAAATATAGAACTATTGGCCTAGATGTTGTTACTTATTCTATGACAAAACCCTCTCAGTTCTTTTTTTATCTAAATTACTGGGAAGGGTTTTGGTTGGTAAAAGGGTATCAGCTGTTTTAACAGAGCTGATATTGTATCCTAAATGCACCAAGCTGCTGTTTGTATCAAGCTTCTTCTGAATCAGCAGTCTTTTAAGGAGCTCTCTGCTCTCTCATTCTCTCCCAACATCAGTGGAGTCACTCAGCATGCCTGTTTTTGTTTTGTTGTTGTTGTTGTTGTTTTGTTGTTTTGATTTTTTTTTTGGCATTTATGCTTTATTGGATAGTTGGCAGTAGAGAGAGACAGGAAAGATGTGGAGAGAAAGGGGGATGAGATGCAACAAAGCTCCCTGACCAGATTCAAACCCATTGTGGCCACATGCGCACCCACGAGGGTGCCCCCTGCTGGTTTGTTTGAAAGTAACAGAATGCGTTCCTATTACATCATGCAGTGTCTATAACTGCTTGAAATTTGATCTCAAGAAAACATGGAGAGGAGGAGTAAAGTGCACCAGAGAAAAGAAGTCAGAGGGCAGGAACAGTCAGTATGTCTGGATGTGGTTTGTGCTTTCTTTGGTATCTGTGCATGCGCACACGTGTGAATGGTTAAATCACTGAATAGTGGCTTGTGGAGTACCTGGATTAGTTTCTTACAGATTATGAATTTCTGGATTGCAGTGTATGACTATTCTTATACAACTTCCCTCTAAGTTCAAAGGTTGCTGAATATTTGGTATGACACGCCGGTTAACAGAGCAGAACTTTTAAAGAAAGGTACGACATCTAGCTTGAATATTGTTTCTTCCACATTGCCAGAGTTAATTTTGTATTTCAAATGTTTAATTCAAGACCTTTTTTTTGGATTGTTTCTTTTGCTTTTTTTGCTGTGCATGTCATATAATTTGTATGGTGACGAAGGACAGTAGCCTTCTATGTGTGATATAAACAGAGGGTATCTAAAGGATTTCTTGTGTGCAAGGATATCTAAAATGGCCATGCAAAATATTTTAGCTGTTCTATATCACAGTCATTGTGTCATTTTCATCTCTTTCATTTCTACTTGTGAATTCTCAGACTCAGAGGCACAGTAATAAATATAGTGCAAAATACGCAAACAGTGATAAAAACCACAATGGCTTCATGATAGCAGGCACAGGTTTCTACTCTGCAGTCCTCTACAGACACTACAGTCCTGTAAAGTGTGCAGGGCCTCACTAATGTAGGCAGATTGTGGGGAGTGGGGGTGGAGAGGGAGAGGGGTTAGTGGCAAGGTTCAACCTCCTCAGTGGCAAGGTTCTTTATTCAGGGTGGACATATGTGATCAAGTCTTTTAAAGGGCAGCCAGTTAGACATCCTGATTAACTGGGACAGTCTCAGTTTTAAGCTTTGTCCCAGACAAATTTGTGTCAAATACAAATGTGTCTCTTCTCCCAGAAATTGCCCAATTTTAAGGAATTACTGTACACTAGGCTTTATCTAGCATTAGATTAATGTGTATGGGAGGGACAGAATTAATGGAATGGACTGGCAGTACAGCTTTCTGTTACAGCTAACTAGACTGGATCTCTAAAGACATGAATGACATGCACATGTGTGTATGTTTACACAGGTGCATGCTGTTTCCAAATGTAAAACTTTTTGTCTTCTAAGACGTTCATCTATAACTCCAACAACATCTCCTGTACTGCTCACTGCTGGAACCTGGAAATGAGCCAATGAGTTCTCAGGGTACTGACTAGGTCCCACATGCTCTGCGTGTGGATTTGTAACATGAGTTGTCTATTAGTATCAAATGATAACAAGCTTTATTTGTATAGCACTGTTCAAAAAAGAAGTAAACACTATGAAAAACATTCATAAAAAAGCACAGCAAAACAATCAGAAAGTCAGACATAAAAAAAAAAAAATCACAAAGGAATCAAACAGATAAATACATAAATAGGTAGAAAAATAACCAACTAGATAAAAGCCTGTTATATGAATGTGTTTTAAAGGAATACACCAAGTTTGTGGGAGATTGATCTGTTGGTCAACTTACCCATTAAGTTTTGAGAACATAGACACCAAAATCAATCATGTATCCCCAGTAGATCTCCATTCTAACACTTAAAGTAAGATTTTAAAGTGAGATCATCTGGCACTCTCAACATTCCGTCACTTATGTGTATTGGGAAATAAT
>NW_027605321.1:0-28121 GCF_048128805.1 Centroberyx gerrardi | reverse complement strand
GCAGGAAACTGGGGGAACCGGAAAGGAAGCCGACTTCATTTGCCGTCATGAAGGTTTTATGAAAGTCTGCAGTCGGGCCTGACAAGCGGCTGAGTGATGTTTTCATTAGGGGGGGAAAACCTTCTTTAAATCTTTTCACCCCCAGAGATTTGCGCTACATGAAGCCGGTGGCAAGTACATGAGAGAACTTTTCATCAACCGAACCCTTTAAGTGTCGACTTCTCCGCTTTAAACAGCTAAACAGCGGGCTGGTGTGGAGCTGAGTGATGTTTTCAGCAGGAGAACACGATACTCCACTATACTATAGGACTTCAAAAATACTGTGGCCTTGAAGGAGCTGCTGTACAACAGAATCTCTTAAATCAGCAACTACAGTAAACACAGAGGCATTTATCTTTGCATTTCCAGCATCTCTGTGAGCCTTACCAAGAACAGGCTGTTTCTGTTGCCGTGTCTTTAAGGCTCATTAATATTAACGACCCCTCTGTTCTGATTGGCTAACCGTTTCGAGAGTGAAACGTGAGACGCCGCGGCCCGGCGGCTACAGGTAGGGAAAACTCTCCGGTAATAAACGATGACGACCGCTCGACCGCTTTGAAAAAAAACATTTTGTTAGTCTATTATTTCTTACAGAAATGATAATGAGCGAACCTTTGTGACGCCACAAAGTTACGGAAGTCCAAACGGCTCGTTTAGAGGCTCGCTTTTCTAATATGGATTGTGTGGATTTAGTCGGCGACCGTGCGTTTTGATACTTTCACCATGTTTAGATAGACCATCCAACTCCTTTATCACCACAGAGGCAAGGGGAGTCCTGCTTTACACCATATGGGACCTTTAATACTCAATTCTGATTTCAAAACAAATTATTTCCGAATGAAAACAAATTATGTAAACTTTGTAGTGTGTAAACTAAAGTGTTGATCCACAAGTTCCTCATTTTCCTGAATTTAGACTCCATCTTTGTCGCTCAGCCTCACTGTGGTGTTTCTGCACTGCACTTCCCACAGATCACCTGTCAATCAAACAGTGTGGGCGGAGCTTGGATGTTCTGTTGATGCAGTTTGAGTTTCTCTTTTCTTTGTCTGTTCAGCCATGGTGGCTATCACTGCTCATGCTAACTACCCAGTTCTTCTTCTTCTGTTGATTCCAAACAAACCAGGAAACGTAAAACGCATCACTTCCTGTGCGGCAGAGGGTTTTTCCCAGGAAAGAGCGACCAGACACCGGCTGTTTAGAACAGACAGAGGAGAAGCTTTATGAACTGGATATAGGCTGGATCACTGTTGTGATAGAGCAATATGCGATACAGAGTAACAAAACTGAAATTTATTTATATGAAAATGTCGTGGATTGCTAGTTTAAGACCTTAGTTGGCAAAAGGATCCTCTATATTTTGGAGATACTGAAGTTTTTTATTTCCCAAAACATACATGTTGTTTTGGAAATGAAGTCTTCATCTGGACTGAGCAGAATCCCTTCAAGGCGCTCGGTAACAGGGAGTCGTCCGGCCGCTCGCTACGATCACAGACAGGAAATATCCGATGACCGGCTCTCAACAGCAAAACAGCTGTGATGACCTCAGAGCTGCAGGCCTCGGGTGTGAAGCTGCACGCCACAGCTGCAATTTGCAAAGCATCCGAGGATTGAGGCACAGGAAAAGGTGGGAGGAGATGTGATGGGAGGGGTGGGGGAACAGTGGGTGAAGTTGTATTCCCTCTGTCTGGTTTTCATATTAAAGCAGTCAAATTAACAGTTCATTTCACAACAAATCCCAACTTGAAGTTCATCGTTCAGTATCTTCAAAATATCTGTTGTTATTTTGTCAACCATGGATGGAAGTAACCTAATACCCTTTAAAAGTAATAATTTGCTTTCATTTTGTGCTGTCAGTCATTTTGTGAGAGTAGGTGCCACTCTTTTCAGAAGGTGGATAACTCATTTTGGAATGAAACCCTTTTAGAAAATTGATGATATAATATCCCAGCCAGCAGCAGGAGGAGGCCAAGTTTAACATCAATCCAAACAAGCAGAAAAATGTCACAATATCACATCATGGCACGATAAAAAAATCATATCAAAACACTGTTGGAAACTGTTTTGAAGTGATATCAGAATGATATTTAGGTCCTGATTTCATAAAACGATGCAGGCAGCAGCTATGGACGACTACAAATGTCTCAGCTTCACTTCAGTGCTATATTTACACGGTTTTCAATACCGGTGCAGGCTGTTGTATCAACATCTACTGAACGCTAGATTCTGTATTTGGGAGATTAAACTCACAGTACCTCTTTGTGCCCCACTGATATTTATTACCCAGCATCTCTCAGGTATAAAATTGCTTTAGATTTGTAGTATTTAGTTATGATGATGCTAACTGTGTCGAACTTGGAGGCGTCCTGGTGGCTCAGTTGGCACATGTAACTGCAACATCCTGGTTCAAGTTCAGCCCAGGACGTTTGTTGTGTATCATCCCCCTCTCTCTCTAGTATCTGTCAAATAAAGGAAAAAAATGCCCCCCAAAAAATCAAACCTCCCCATCCATCATGTTTTTAGCTCCTTCCATTTGATAGTTGTAAATGCAGTTATCGCCAAGCTATGAAGGGCGAGTCCCGTTCACATGAGGTTTTCTGATTTATGTTCTCTATTGATTTGCACTCTGGACATATAAATGTGATTTTGTGCCACACCTCAAACATTTAGGATGCACTTCACCCCCTGAACAGGACCATCAGTCCGACCCAGTGTGACTGCAAGAGTGTGAAGCAGAAAAGGAATCGCGCTTGCTCATTTCAATCTTCCACTGGAGGAATAAAGGTTAAAATATAAGCTCCTCCAGCGTAATAACTCCCTTTCGAATGGCCTTTCCCTCTCTGCAAAATTGGCAGCACAAATCAAGCGCGCCCAAAGTCCTCCCAAACATGAGGAGCACAGTGCAGCATTGAGTGCAGGTCCGTTTGCTTTGCGGCCAGCGGATTAAAACCCTGAACACTGAATCCTCATCTGTCACCAATGGCGGCAGACTGGCAGAACACACACACACACACACACACACACACACACACACACACATACACACACACACACACACTGAATAAAACTGTCTTTCTCTGGCAGAACAAAACGAAACAGGCGTGAATTGCACCCCGTGCTATTTACCACTCGGCAGCAAACCTTGAAAAATTCATGAGGCTGGAGACTCTCTCTCTCTCTCTCTCTCTCTCTGTCTCTCTCTCTCTGCCTCTTGATTTGCTCTCTCTTTTTCTCTTTCCATCTCTCTCATTTGTCAACGCTCCATCTCTCTTTCTCTCCTCACGTCAATTTCAAATTCAGTTACATTATTGGCGAGACTGTCTTTCTTTCTCTCTCTCTCTCTCTTGCTCACTCCCTCTCTCTCTCTCTCTGTCTGCTGTTGTAAAGTATGAGGCTTTGTTACGCTCTCTGGTCTGACTGCAGGTTTCTATCCATCTGTCTCCTCTTTTCCCCTCGCCCCCCTGCTTCCATTCATTTCACCCCCCTATCTCTCTCTCTCTCTCTCTCTCTCTCTCACCCACACTTAGCTGCCAAAATATCATTGCTTGTATCCTCCAGTATCACCTAGTATCCTCCAGCATCACCTAGTATCCTCCAGTATCACAGAGTATCCTCCAGTATCACCTAGTATCCTCCAGCATCACCCAGTATCCTCCCAGTATCACCTAGTATCCTCCCAGTATCACCCAGTATCCTCCAGTATCACCTAGTATCCTCCCAGCATCACCTAGTATCCTCCAGTATCACAGAGTATCCTCCAGTATCACCTAGTATCCTCCAGCATCACCCAGTATCCTCCCAGTATCACCTAGTATCCTCCCAGTATCACCCAGTATCCTCCAGTATCACCTAGTATCCTCCCAGCATCACCTAGTATCCTCCCAGTATCACCCAGTATCCTCCAGTATCATCTAGTATCCTCCAGTATCACCTAGTATCCTCCCAGCATCACCTAGTATCCTCCCAGCATCACCTAGTATCCTCCAGTATCACCTAGTATCCTCCAGTATCACCTAGTATCCTCCCAGCATCACCTAGTATCCTCCAGTATCACCTAGTATCCTCCCAGTATCACCCAGTATCCTCCAGTATCACCTAGTATCCTCCCAGTATCACCTAGTATCCTCCAGCATCACCTAGTATCCTCCAGTATCACCTAGTATCCTCCAGTATCACCTAGTATCCTCCCAGTATCACCCAGTATCCTCCAGTATCATCTAGTATCCTCCAGTATCACCTAGTATCCTCCCAGCATCACCTAGTATCCTCCCAGCATCACCTAGTATCCTCCAGTATCACCTAGTATCCTCCAGTATCACCTAGTATCCTCCCAGCATCACCTAGTATCCTCCAGTATCACCTAGTATCCTCCCAGTATCACCCAGTATCCTCCAGTATCACCTAGTATCCTCCCAGTATCACCTAGTATCCTCCAGCATCACCTAGTATCCTCCAGTATCACCTAGTATCCTCCAGTATCACCTAGTATCCTCCCAGTATCACCTAGTATCCTCCAGCATCACCTAGTATCCTCCAGTATCACCCAGTATCCTCCAGCATCACCTAGTATCCTCCCAGTATCACCTAGTATCCTCCAGTATCACCTAGTATCCTCCCAGTATCACCTAGTATCCTCCCAGCATCACCCAGTATCCTCCCAGTATCACCTAGTATCCTCCCAGTATCACCCAGTATCCTCCAGTATCACCTAGTATCCTCCAGTATCACCCAGTATCCTCCCAGTATCACCTGGTATCCTCCCAGTATCACCCAGTATCCTCCAGTATCACCTAGTATCCTCCCAGCATCACCTAGTATCCTCCCAACATCACCTAGTATCCTCCAGTATCACCTAGTATCCTCCCAGTATCACCTAGTATCCTCCAGTATCATCTAGTATCCTCCAGTATCACCTAGTATCCTCCCAACATCATCTAGTATCCTCCAGCATCACCTAGTATCCTCCAGTATCACCTAGTATCCTCCAGTATCACCTAGTATCCTCCAGTATCACCTAGTATCCTCCCAGCATCACCTAGTATCCTCCCAGCATCACCTAGTATCCTCCAGTATCACCTAGTATCCTCCAGTATCCATCCTAACACTAGAAGACTGGATTCTTCCTCTGTTCTCTATATATTAGCTGTTCTGTTGCCTTATTTATGTGTTCAGGATGGGTGGTGTGTGTGTGTATGTGTGATGTGTGTGTGTATGTGTGATGTGTGTGTGTGTGTGTGTGTGTGTGTGTGTGTGTCCCACTTGTCCCAGTCTCACTCTGTGTTGTGTTTCTGTTTGTGTCTTGCAGTTCCTCTTCCTGTCGGAGGTGCTGCAGTGGAGAGCCCAGACCACTCCAGACCACATCCTGTACACACTGCTCAACTCCAGGGTGAGACACACACACACACACACACACACACACACACACACACACACACACACACTGGGGTTGCAGATTGGATTTGGATTGTTGCAGCAGCAAAAATAGGATACAGAAACAACAGAACAGAAAAATAAATAAGAATACAGGTACGGGGTGATATTGAACATAACACCAGCTGACTATTACAACACTGGAACGTATTAGGCAAAAACATACGGATACAAAAATATGAACACGTATCAATTTACAGTGTATATGCAAGACGACACAGCAGAAAGAAAATGAATAAAAAAATGTCCAATGTAAAAATATATGAAAACAAATGAAAATATGAAGATATATGCAATATATAACAAATGAGAAAATATGAGAGTGGCAGCCAGTGACCATTGTTGTCAATGCTGTCAATATCATTACTATGAAAATAGTATATATAATAGGATTTATTAATGTGCTCAGTCTGTAAATATGAATGTGTCAATTTTCACTCTGTGACCCTGAAGGTAATTTGCATAATGGCAGTGTGACAGTGTGGTTTGATTACAGCTGTTCAGCACCGAGATGCTGCAACGGAAAATATGACATGACACCTGCTGATACACACGGCTGATTGAATGTGTCAATCATCTCTCCGCTGTGTGTGTGTGTGTGTGTGTGTGTGTGTGTGTGTGTGTGTGTGACCTCCTCCAGGGTACGATAGCCAGCTCTCTGACTTGTGTTCAGCTCCATAAGCGAGCGGAGAAGATCGCCGGCATGCTGGCTGAGCGAGGCCACCTGCAGGACGGAGACCACGTGGCTCTGGTCTACCCTCCAGGTAAACACCCGGGGTCTGAAGCAGGGTGGGGCCACGCGTGAACCGAACTGAGAATGTATGGTAGACTCCAGTTCAGCTCCTGGAGTTGGAGTGTGAATGTGAAAGTCTCCCAGCTGTAAGGAAACAGAATGTGAATTGAATTGGAATGACAGGAAACAGAATTTAATTCCATTAAATTCCATTAAATTCCATTAAATTCCGCTTCTAAGAGAGTTTATCTCGACTCGATAAACATTATAAATCAAATCATTATGAATCAAATAAAAGACAGACAAATCAAATGCATCCAATCATAATGTATGGATTACAATTACATGTTATGTATCAAATACTACCTGAAAGGTTCCTTTAACATTTTATGATATTCAGTATTGATAATATATAACACTATGCGTGAAGAAAAAACAATAAAACATGGAATTTCACCGAATTTTGACTATGGATGTCATCTCAACTTTAATTTTGGTGCGTTGTATTGACGTCAACATCAAAATGTTTTCTGGCTGTCCTCATAAACAGATTTATTTTGTAGGTAAAAGTCTGTAACCCATAATGTGTTTTACTCTCACGCCAGCAGTCATTTTTTTAAAGGGTGATCTCATCAAATTTATAGTTATAGTTGCGAATAGTAAGACATTTAGAGACATTTACTTTCAACTCAACATGAGACCCGGCTTCAATTCCCTCAAGCCAACAAGCTTTCAGCTGAGTGAATTTTTCATTTTAAGCAAAGGTTTTTCTTTTCTAACCATGATCAAAACTTTACCCTTTAACCAAATTGTTTTAGTTTTCTCATCAGGTGATGTGAAGGTATGAGTACGAATCATGGATGCAAATGTCGTACGAGAACTCATTTTTTTTGCCTTTTTTTGACCTCACGCAAGTAGGAGTCAGTTTCTTCAGATGCTACAATCTCATTTAGGAGTGAAGCTCTTCATGTGTAGAGAGATATGTAGTAGAGACGTAGAGATGTGTCGTCTTTGTTCAGTGACAAGGTTCAGGAAGTAGCTGCAGCCTCGGGGCCGGGGACGCTGCCTCCAAATTAACTTTCAAACAAGGACACACTTTTCACTGCTTTTATATGAGAAAGGACACAACTGCAGTTCAGAGTCAATCAAGCTGTGGAGGAGAAAACTGCAGCGAACGGAAAGAATAGTAAGCAGGAGATCACCTTAAAGCAGCTTTCAATTAACCAGCGCTCAATATTTAACCTGCTCGCTGTGTGTGTGTGTGTGTGTGTGTGTGTGTGTGTGTGTGTGTGTGTGTGGACCATATTGACCATTGTCTTTTTTTCCCTCTTTCTGCACATCTTCCTCCCTCCACCCCTTCCTCCTTCCCTCTCCTCCTCCCTCTCTCTTTCTTCCTCCCATCTTTCTTCCCTCCAATTCCCCTCTTTCCCCCCTCCCTCCTTGCCCTTCCTTCCTCCTTCCTTCTTTCCTCCCCTCCCTCCTCTCTCTCTCTCCTTCCCCTCCCTTCCTCTTTCCTCCCCTCATTCTTCCTTCCTCTCTCTTATTTACCCTTCCTTCTTCCCCTCTCCTTCCTTCTTCACCATCCTTTCCCTTCCTTTTCCTCTTCTTCCCTCTCTTCTCCCTCCTTCCTTCTCCTTCCCTCCCATCCCTTCCTCTCCCTCCCTCTTTCCTTCCTCTCCTCCTCCTCTCCCTCCCTCCCTCCATCCCCCCCCTCCTTTCCTCCTCCTCTTTTTCCCTTGCACCCTTCTTCCCTCTCCTTATTACCTCCTTCCTTTCCTCTCCTTCCCTTCTCATTTTTCCTCCCTTTACCCATCTCTCTCCCTCCCTGTCTCCCTCTTCCTCCTCCTCCTCCTCCTCTTCCTCCAGGTATCGACCTCATCGCGGCGTTCTACGGCTGCCTGTACGCCGGCTGCGTGCCGATCACGGTGCGACCGCCTCACCCGCAGAACATCGCCACCACGCTGCCCACCGTCAAGATGATCGTGGAGGTAAAACCTGACGCTGTGACGCCTCAGTCAGTCACATGATCACCTGCAGCGTCACCGCTCACTATCTCAATATGTGACTTATACATGGGTGACAGGAGGCGCAGATGGTGTGTGTGTGTGTGTGTGTGTGTGTGTGGGGAGGAGGAGGAGGGGGGTTGAAAGAGCGGCAGGAGGAGAGAAATCAACTGGCGGCATTCATCTCAATAGGAATATGTGATTCAGTTACTTCAAAGTAAAAGTCCTGTTTTTTTTGGAGTTCTGTCAGTCGGATGTGCTGTCAGTTGTAGTATAATGTATTGAGTTCTGTCAGTTGGATATACTGTCAGTTGTAGCATAATGTATTGAGTTCTGTCAGTTGGATATGCTGTCAGTTGTTTAATTGGCTCTGGTGGTGCAGGTGAGCCGCTCGGTGTGTGTGATGACCACACAGCTCATCTGTAAGCTGCTGAGGTCCAAGGAAGCTTCAGCCGCCGTCGACGTCAGGACCTGGCCCCCCGTCCTGGACACAGGTACACACACACACACACACACACACACACACACACACACACACACTCAGATATGCTGTAAACTTCTTAAGCAGTATTGTTTCTGTTAAACAGTCATGTCATGTCAGTAAAGTAACTGAATTGAACAGACACACACACAAAGAACAAAGACAGGTAGACACATGCACACACACACACACACACACACACACTTATATACAGTATATACAGTATATATATATACAGATAGACACATACTAGATACAAGCTACTGTCTCCCCTTTACTACAAATTCTGTAAATTTTGTCAATTCAGAAAAAAGACTTTAATAATAATATTGTATGGTATTGTATATTGAGACAGCCATCACATAATGAGGTTGATTTCCCCTCAGATGATTTGCCAAAGAAGAAACCTCCTCTGCTGTATAAACCGTCCAACCCCGACACCCTGGCCTACCTGGACTTCAGCGTCTCCACCACTGGCATGCTCGCTGGAGTCAAGGTACACACACACACACACACGTACACACACACACACACACACACACACACACACACACACACACACGATGGACTATGGATCGAGAACTCAAACGTGATATCTCAGACACCACTGGTCGGATTTTAATGAAACTTAGAGGGATGATGCATTTTGACACTGTGTTCTGGCGTCTTAAATGTCAAAATTTTAAACGTTGAAAGGCCATAACTCTTACTCTACCTTTCCAATTTTGACAAAACTTGGAAAGATGATGCATCTTTGCACTGTGTTCCACTTATTGGCCTGATGGGGGCGCTATGATTATGACTAAAGTTGAAAAGTTTTAACTTAAACGTGACACCTCAGACCCCACCGGTCCAATTTTGTGTTCTGGTGGTTTAAAGGTCAAAATTTAAAACTTTAAAAGGCCATAATGTCCCATTTTGACGAAACTCGGAGGGATGATGTATCTTGTTACCGATTGGCCGAAGGGCTGCCTGCATCATTCATGCGGGACGACGTGTTTCACTTGTTCATCCGGTACAGATGTAACCGTTTTAAGATCTGCTGTTGGGTGAAAGCTGAGAGTGTGAGAGTGTTGGAGGCGAGTCGATCGGTGACATTTAAAGATTAAAGCTGCTATTGATCCCTGCTGCTCTACAACAGGTCAGCTCCTGTTGTTTCTCTGCCACCAGTCATCATGTGCAAGTGTGTGTGTGTGTGTGTGTGTGCTTGATTCCACTGAAGCCAGCTCCTAAACAACACCTCTTCTTGTTTCTTTGGTCTCTAATCCATCCCTGTTCAAACCCTTTTCTTTCCCCGACTCTCAGAAAGAGGAAGGGAGGAAGATTCATCTGTTTCCAGTCACTACAAGGAAACACAATCAATAAAAGACATTATACTCTGTATCGCTGATTAAAGATAGAATTGAACAGTTTAGTTTCAAAGGGAGATATCCACCATTTGAAGTGACATCTGCTCTTGCCCTTTTACTGTAATACAACAAAATGAAACCAAATTGTGAAACTGTTTAAAGGATCTCTGGTAACTGTTTCCCAAAATGGATATAAAGTAATGTGGAATAGAACTCCCCAGTTTCATCTATTACTTTAACCCTCTTCAGAAACAGATTAAACCAGATCAGCGTCCCGACTCTTCCTCTATGGCACATTAATATTCCAGGTCGGGGCTTCATTTTCTCAGCTATAAATCTCACCTTTAGAGGTCAGGTACCAGAGATTACAGCGCGTATCTGATGAGACTGGAGATAATTGTAGATGAAATCTATTCCTCTGGAGAGGAGGTGTATATTTTATCTGTCTAAAACGCAAAATAGAAGTCTATTCTGCCTGAGTCTTCCTTCCTTATTTCACAAACTATGGCTCTCACCCTTGGCCTCCTTATTGGTTGCTCATAATGTTTGTGATCTAGGAGTTGAAGCTTATTCTACTGTTGCAGTCAGCCACTCTGGATAAGAGCGACAGCTAAATGCCTAAAATGTAAATGTACTATAAATAGTAGAAGGAAAACCTCTGCAAATACTGAACAATTGTCCAACTTTCTGTCACACCCCAAAAAAAAAATCATTCCTATCACTTAAATTTAAAGTTAAATTGATTTTTTGACCCTGCAAACATCCACTTATCTATCCACATATCTATCTCTGTTAGTTTCATAATTACGGCAAAAAAAAGATAATCGTCTAATGGTGAAAATTCCAGATCCGGATCAACACCAAAATCGAATCCGTCGCTCCTTGGTCCAAGGCCGATCTGTCCACCAAACTTCATGGAAATCCGTTCATCTGTTTCTGAGAAATCCTGCTGACAGACAGACAGACAAACTAAAGCACAAGCTCCCTGCTGGAGGTGATAAATGTTAAGTAATTAGAAATATGTCTACAGCAGAGCGATTAGCATAACAAACGCTCAGACGCAGGAAGTCTCCGGATGCAGCGGCGACCGGATGAATTGACCGCATTGTTTTTTCTCATTGTGCTTCGGCACCAGCGCTGCCCGTTCCCGCATTGACTGATTTCCTCATTAAGCACAGTGATTAAACATAATGGATTGGCTGTTTAGCCGCGCATGAGAAAACACGCCGCCATTGTTTCCCTGCCGCCCGCCACTTCCTGTGCCGTTGATTAGACAGACAATTAGAGTGTGTTTCTCAAAGTGTTTATTAATAAGTCTTTTGTGTTGTGATTATGATGCAGAGGCACGAGACGACGTAGCGATGATATTTGACAGTCGGTGGTGTGAACGCTGTCAAAAGAAATGCATTGTGGTAAATAGAGAGACGATGAGCAGGGACGGGGAATCAATCAGCTGATTTTCTAGCTGGCTGCTTAACAAATACTGTATATATTGGCTGAATTACAGGTTAGCTTGCTTTAAAGGGGCGATAACAAAGATTTTACTGCGCCGCAGGACAAAATGACCATAATATATCTGCGAGGGGGCTGATAAGGTTAGTGATCAATACCAATCACTTAAAGATTACTTGGCCAGCTGCTGAGATTTCTGGCTTTCTCACTTTCTGGTCCATCCTCTGTTTTGGAACAGAAACTCCCCGCTCATTGGAATATCAAGACTGTCCCTATCCCCACACACACACACACACACACACACACACACACAGACACACCTACTTGCATTTCCAACTGCTCAAAGATGGAGGATGGACCAGCGTCCCAAAGATGAAAAATAAAAAGCCTCAAGCTCTCAAGCCAAAAAAGCAAATGACAAAGCCTTTTTATTATTCCAGTGTTTAGCATGATGATGTATTACCTCTTAACAAGATGTTTCTGTTGGATCTCTGCTCCAATGAGCTAGCTTACTCCTCTTTATTGTGAAAATGTGACTTTGTTATTTATGTCAGTTACAGGCCACCGTAGCTCAAGGGGACGGGAGGGTTGAGGCGATTCCTACTGGTCGCCGATAGATTACTTAACGGCCCTTTAAGTCAGTGTCAGTGGACTGGAGAGAGGTAGAATGGATAAAGCTGGACTGAGGTGAACCAGGCTGAACCAGGCCGAACCAGGCTGAACCAGGCCAAACCAGGCCAAAACAGGCTGAACCAAGCCAGCTCTCCTCTCATTTAGAGTCCATTGCACAAGTGGCAGGTTGTGCCCTGTCACTATGGCTCTGGTGCAGGATCAGTTCCCTCGGGCCACTTCCAACTGCTACATGTAGCTGCACCTGTACCAAATGAAGCTGGATCTAAAACCTAATGAACGATGAAGGCTGTCTGATGAATGCACTGGTTTTTTGGTAACAAAGAAAGACATTTTTTAGGACATTCACCACCAGCCTCCAACAGTAGCTGAATTTGTTCTTCTTTCCTAAATCCTAATGGGAAAGCAAACACCACCCATTAAATGTCATATTGAGCCTTAAAATCACATTTTTCAAAAAACAAAACTGCAAATGCGGTGAGATAATTCCACTTGTTTCCAATGCAAATCAGCTTGTTTCAATAATTTTCTTGAATATTTTCTTGCTGTGACTGGAGTGTCTGCCTTATTCTGCCTTGTTTCAAGATGTTGACACTTATTTCTAGAAAAAAAAGTGAAACTGCTTTGAAACCAAGTAGCATTATCTCAGAATCTTTGGTTTTAAGGGAAAAGTAGTAGTAGTAGTAGACTGAATAGAAGGCTAGACGACTTGTTGATGTGGACTCCCAGTGTTTTGCAGTGTGTGTCTAACCTCCATGTGTCACCTGTCTGTCTGCTGGACAGATGTCTCACACAGCCACCAGTGCCTTCTGCCGCTCCATCAAGCTGCAGTGTGAGCTTTACCCGTCCAGAGAGGTCGCCATCTGCCTCGACCCGTACTGCGGCCTGGGCTTCGTCCTCTGGTGCCTTTGCAGGTCAGTCAGTCAGACACACACACACACACACACACACACACACACACACACACACACTGGATTCAGATGAAAGCCCTTTTTTCTCCATTTTGATTTCACCTGTAAAATCCACTCCAGTCATGAAGGGTGGGTGGAGATGAACGGGAGGAGACAAGTTAAAGGAGTTTTAAGTCTTAAGATAAGTTAAAGACACTTCATGTATCATTTTAACATCAATAAATCATTACTACATCAATTTTGAGACATTACTATAATTAAAAAAGTGAGACTATCATCGAAAAGATTGGCAGCTTATTGATGGATTTATTGGTGTGTTGGGAAATTCATCTTGTGACATACAGAAGTCAGATAAATGACACCAAAAAAAGAAATAACCCGCAATAAACACAACACAGTAAACATAACACAGTAGACAAGACGGTACATTATTCACACATTCAAGGACTCAGTAATGTCGCTGCTGCTTTTGTTCAGCAAAGCCATGCTGGTGGCTTTTATGCACTAAACAAAGGATGTGACACATCTCCAATAATCGCCGGTCCTTTCTTCATCCGTCGGTTCCTATAGACTGATGTCATACATCCAAAAAAGTGTGTGTGTGAGAGAGAGAGAAAGAGGGAAGAAAATACATATTGTAGAAAGAGAGCGAAAGAGTATAATGAGTGGAGAAAGAGAGACAGAGGTTTATAGAAGCATGGCTGTGGGTTCATGTTTTATTCTGCTGGTTTACCAAAGCTGCCGTCTCCCAGAAGATGATGTAACTGCACAACTTGGCTTACTTTTCCACTCCCCCCCCATCTCTCTCTCTCTCTTTCTCTCTCTCTCTCTCTCTCTCTCTCTCTCCTGGTTTAGTATCTACCTTCCCTTCTTCCTTTCTCCTCGCCCTTCCTTTCTCACTTTTAAATGACACTCGCTACATCTTTTTCCTTCTCCAATATCACACTCCCTTTGTCCTTTGTACTTTTTCCCCTGCTTTCTTTCTTCTTTCTTCCCTCCTCCCTCGCTTTTCTCTCCCTAAGCTTATCCTTCGAATGTCAACTCTTCATATTATGGAAAATAATATGACATTATGGAAATATCACAGTGGGTTTCCCGTCCGAAAACCAAGACGAAAGAAGAGAGGCAACAAAGCTATATATATATATATATTTTTTGTTTTTTATTACGTGGCATTGGGAGCGCTAGCCAGGCAGCCTTGGTCTCCCTTACTGCAGAGATCGACTCAGCCTTGAAGAATGGGAAGAAATCGGGTGTTTTTTTGAAGTTCAAAGTGCTGAATATGTAACAGTGTGAATGTATTATGGAGAAGGCCGTTTCTCTTGAGTCAAATGTACTCACTGGGTTTCCGTAGTTTGAAAAGTGTAATTTACTCTGTTGGAGCATGAGTTGCAGGCCTTTGAGTGTAAAGAGCTTGTCATGTGCTGTACAGTGAATAATGGTCTTCCTCTGCAGGCGGTAGTGTGCACTTATATTGTATTGGCTATAAATTTAGGTATATTCAATTCTCTTATTGTTACTGCTGTGTGTGTGCGTGCAAATGTGTGGGTTGGTGTGTGAGTTTTTAAGTGTTTTAAAGCTGCACTAGCCAATTTTTGCACTTTGGCGGCCCCAAGTGGCAGTGGGAAGTAACTGTTTGGATTTTTGAAAGGTTGAAGGACTTCATTACCCAGAAATCCTGTTAGGTGACATCAGTAAAATGTCTTCTTAGTGTCTGTTTGGTGGGTGGAGGTAGTGAAGGGGTTAATGAGTAGACCAGCTTTCTCTGGACGGAGCGCTCGCTCACTATAAAGACACCAGAGAACTTAATCTGGACCAATAGGGTGAACACAGAACCTGAATGGATAGAGCGGTCCTCCCACTGTTCGCCATGGTAATTTGGCTAGTACAGTGTAAAATGGTGATTATGGAATTTTAAGGGTTAATTAAGGGTTATCACTTGAGAACTGTGCAGATGAGTCTATTAGCAAACTGTCAAAACTCAACTGAAAGCAAACGTTAGCGACTTTTCTGCCGTTTTTCCCGTGGCAGATATCAGATTTTGAGCCTGACGGTCTGGTCTCTCTCTGCAGTGTGTACTCAGGTCACCAGTCCATCCTGATCCCCCCCTCTGAGCTGGAGGTGAACCCGGCTCTCTGGCTGCTGGCCGTCAGTCAGTACAAAGTCCGCGACACTTTCTGCTCCTACAGCGTCATGGAGCTCTGCACCAAAGGCCTGGGCCTGCAGACCGACTCGCTGAAGGTAGGGGGCGCTCCGCTTCACTAAATATCTACACTCACTGGCCAAAATAACTGGAACACCAGTTTCCCATAAAACATAAAAGCTATTATTGGCAAAATATAAGCATATGATTCATAAATTATTATTATTTGATAATATTATGATTAATTGTCATGCTCATCAAAAAAACGAGCCATAATCTAAAAGCTGCACATTAATTGAAAGTCACAAAACATCATAGATAATCAGATTAAGAACAGGCTGCAGGTTTTGCTTAACAAACGTGACAGCTCTTTTATGTTTTAAGGAAAACTGGTGTTCCAATTATTTTGGCCAGTGAGTGCATATTATATGCTTTACATTTTATGAATTTAGCTGATTCTCTTGTCTGGAGAGACTTGCAATAAGATAATGTTTCACACAATCACTGTGATGCCCTTGAGCAAGGCATTTATATCCTGTGAGCTACAGCATGTGTGTGTAATGTTACTTCATTTGAAAGTTTAAAGTGCCCTGTAATTAGCAATCAGTATAAGTCACTCTGTCGTTCAGTCGGTCCCAAACATTTGAAATAATTTACTGCACATGTGCCACGGCGGGACGCAGCTATAAAGACTCTATAAGCCTGACTGCTGCATGAATTTTGAGATTTGGTTTGGTTTGGGTTGGTAAAGCAGAGGTTTGCTGCACCAGAGATCCTGGATTCTAATCTTGAGTGAGTCAATTTAGCGCTACACTGGTCGCAGTTTATCACAAATTATGTGTTTGAGTAAGCTTCATGACCACAGGACTCCAGAAACCCTTTCAAAACACACTGTGTCATTTCTAGAACGCATGTTGTGAAAGCAGAAAATAAAGCTGTTTTTCTTAATGCCTGAGAAATGTGACTTTTTGACGAGGTTCTCACAGCAATTAATCAGCAATTAAGTTTATTTGCAGATGTAAATGGCAGCACACAGAAAGTAGAGAGAAGAAAAATGAATACAGATGGGACTTATGAAAACATCTCACCTTATACCAAAAATAAACAAGTAAAAAACAAGTAAAAAAGTGAATTGCATAGCAGAAATTAAATGTCACCAAAGCTCACCATGGTACAACACAGTACGACAACAACAAAACACATAAACAATACGGTGTAAACCAGACCTCTCCTGCCCCGCTCTCCTCCCCTCTCACTCCCCATCCTCCCTCGCCCCCCTTCAGTCTCGAGGGCTGGACTTGTCCCGGGTGAGGACTTGCGTGGTCGTGGCGGAGGAGCGTCCCAGGATCGCCCTGACCCAGTCCTTCTCCAAACTCTTCAAAGACCTGGGCCTGCACCCGCGCGCCGTCAGCACGTCCTTCGGCTGCAGGGTCAACCTGGCGATCTGCCTGCAGGTCAGTCACAGTCACCTACCTTCCTACCTCTTACTTTCTTATTTTCTCTGCCTCCGTCTCTTTTTTCGCAGAGACTGAGGATGTTTCTTGGTTTGACATTTTGGCCGGAAGTGCTGTAGAAGTTGTCAGAAACTTCCGAAAAACCACTTGCTGAAAGTCCTACAACCAGGGAAACGTTGGCCAACGTTGACCGCAGTCGCCTCATTTTCTCATTTGTTGGCTGCAGCTGAACTTTTGGCCAATTACGTACTGATCTGTATGCATGTCCAACCTTTTGCTGCAGCATCATTGGCGCTACGGCTAGAAATCTGGCTGGAGTCGACCACTGAAATCTAGCAGGGCGTTGTTTAAGGTTTGAACAGATTTGTCTTGGAGCTGCTGTGACATCCGAGGTAGACTTGGGGGTGTGTTCACGCCAAGCACGGACTAAAACTAAAGTAAAAAGCAATCTGAAAATGCGAGTCTGGGTCCTCTTCCAAGTGAACTGCATTAGGAGTGAGAATGTAATCCGAACCAACTACAGGAAACCACCACAAGACCCGAGGTTTTATGAGTATAAGGAGATGGATTTTGACATCCAGCAGTTGCTCATATTCAGCTATTTCTTCATGTGTTCTTTCTTAATTGATACGAACACCAGAGAAGGTAAATCACGGTAAAGAGCGCAGACAAGTCCGTCGTGTTCAGCTCAAGTTACAGTGTCTGGAATCGGATGTGTTTGTTTGTCAGAGAAAACAAGCCGTGAGGTGTGATCGCACGCTTACTCATGCATCCGCTTCCAGTAGTCGTGTTTTGCCCTTCAGTGCGTTACATGGAATTAAATAGCTCGCTCTCGTGGAACTGTTTTTGTTTGCACTCTCCCATGAATTGTGTATTATACCCTGTGTAGTTTGCAAAATTTAAGATGCTTGCTTCTGTGCCGCTCTTTGGAAATGTACTTGAGTAGTTAAACTGGATTTCAGTGAACTGTGCTGTTTGTTTGCAGTTGGCAGGAAAATTAGGCAAAGATGTTGTTTTACCAGAGCGTCTGCTTGATCCAGGGGGTGCGTTTGTTTTATTTATCTGAGGGAAACGGATAAGCACAAAATTTTCATTGAGGTCAGGCAGGTAAACACTGTAATAGAATATGCTTTCCAAGAGGGAAAGTCTTTGGCGATAAATTGGTGGTTTTGAGGGGCAGTGGACTCACCCCTGCCTGTCTGTGGCCTCAGTGGTTGTGGTTCAAACTGAATCTGGTGCTTATCCTCTGCAGCTTGGAGTTTTCCAGCTAGTCTATCGCTGCTGTAGCGGAAAAACCACCTAGCTGCAATTTTGGTTACGTTGCATTGGAAGTTTACAAGGTTGTGTATGTGTTGAATGACTTTCATGACCCCTGGGCGCTTCAAACCTGTTAAAGCCCCATTGTACAATGTCAAAAATACATGGGCGTCAGTGAAAACATAACCATTCTTTTCTTCCTTCTTTAAAAATACACTTTCTTGCAGATGTGTGGTTGTGGTGCGGCAGCAGCAGCGATATGTTTTTGGGGGACTAGATGACAGGCTCCAGAGAGAAAAGTCCCTTAGTTTGCCAGACAGGACAACAAACTAAACCGCAGATCTTTCTCTCTACATAATCATTCTCTCCGCCTGCTGCCTCTCATCCAAACAGCCAGCTCTGTAGACACGGAGCTCTCTCTCTCCGTGTGTCTCTGGGGTTCAGCTTGTCTTTGCAACATGCAGCGTCATCCGTCCATTTCAGGCTGAACATTGCTCTCACATTCCAGCTATGATTTGCAACCTTCAGTGGATCAAATCAAGTTATTCCCCAAGTTCATATCAAAATGTCATTGAAGTTTGTCCTTTTGGTATTCTTTAAACCCTGTCATTGAACGTAGGGCTGAACAATTAATCGAAATTTTACCGAAATCGCAATATGGCCTACTGCAATTTTCAAATTGCAGGAGGCGCAATATTTGTTAAAGGCGAAATGTGTGTCAAAATACCATTTTAAATTAAATATTGTCGTGCTGCAGAGATGTCCTGGCCTACACATCATATTCTACAGACTTAAGAAAACATCTTTGTTTGGTACAGATCCCCGCAAAAATCACACCATAATCATTTTAATACGTTTTTCATTGAAAATGAGAATAATGATGTAAAAATTATCATTCCCTCTAATATCGCAAATCATATTGCAATTGCAATATCAGTCAAAATAATCGCAATTAGATATTTTTTCAAAATCGTTCAGCCCTAATTGAATGTACCAATTCAAATTTTTTTACCTTATTTACCTGGAAGCTAAGTAAAGATATCTGCTGGATAATTAAGATCCAAGTTAAGTTACTGTCCAATTTTCTATCAAATGTCAATGTATGAATCATTTTATTGATATTTGATAAGATATACAGTATATAAGATGTATCTTCAACCTGAATGAAGAGATTTGCTAAATATTCTTGCTATATTCAACATAACTGAATCATTTATGAGCCTGTTGTTGTTGCACAGTAGATGATTTCTAACTGCATGTCTCATAACTTGAATAAACACCGAGCCAAAAGAGCCAAATTGTGATGAATGTAAAATGACTAATATTCTATGTTGAACGACACCGTAACCTAAATTAACCAATCGCTTTCTAGCGGCTGAAATTGACAAGACTAATATTTGGCTTAACAATCCTTTCAGTTGTGACTGCTTGTTTTATTTCTTTCAGTTTTCCATTTTGACATTTTCTTCCCTCCTTTCTTCGTGTGTTGCATAACCCCGCCCACATATCTCATACTTGGTTTTGTCTCCGCCCTCCTTCCTTCCTTCCTTCCTTCCTTCCTTCCTCCTCTCCCCCCTTTATTTCTTGCTCCTCCTCCTCCTCCTCCTCTTCCTCCTCCACCCCTCTCTGCTGCTGTAGCCTCACAGGCTGGGGAAGCTTGCTGACCAGGTAGGGAACCACCATCTACCCCCCCCACCCCCACCCCAACCCCGCTACCCCACCCCAACCCCACCCTCCACCTCCTCTCAGCACATCGCTCATCAGCTGGCCTCCACACTGGGTTTAGACTAAGGGTGGAGGAGTAGGAGGGTGGTAGGAGGTTCTTCAGTGTGCCATCACGACCCAAGAGGATCTAGAAACCTTCGTCACCGCGAAAGATTTGCTCGTCTTACATGATTCTGTTCTACGATCGATTGTTGATCAGTTAGATCTAGTGAGGCTCATTCTCTGCAAAGTCCTTTGAGAAATAAATGAACACGGCGCTATATTTGCATTAGGGCTGGGTAATATATCGATATTATATCGATATTATATCGATATCGTGATATGAGACTATTGTCTTAGATTTTGGATATCGTAATATTGTGATATGGCATAAGTGTTGTCTTTTCCTGGTTTTAAAGGCTGCATTACAGGAAAGTGATGTAATTTTCTGAACTTACCAGACTGTTCTAGCTGTTCTATTATTTGCCTTTACCCACTTAGTCATTATATCCACATTACTGATGATTATTTATCAAAAATCTCATTGTGTAAATAAAGCAATAGTCATCCCTACAATATTGTCGCAAAATCGATATCGAGGTATTTGGTCAAAAATATTGTGATATTTGAATTTGTCCATATCGCCCAGCCCTACTTACAATTGAACATTTAGCTCACTTCGTAGAAAATACCGAGATATATATCGTGTATCGCCATTCCGCCAGAAAATACCGAGATATGACTTTTGGTCCATATCGCCCAGCCCTAATTTGCGTTCTTGTGAGTTCTTGTGAGTGATCATAGAGGATGAATGGGAAGCTCCGAGTTTCGTTGTGAGAATGACGCGCCACGTCCAAACAGCGCTACAATCTGTAGTACAGAGGTGGCTGATAAAGTGAACTTTGATTGTGTGACGTCAAGCGCACAGTTAATCTCAAACTATAAAGATGTTCTCTGCTCTCGTGTTCTTAAGAAATTCATTCGGCAACTTGGTTAGAGCGTTCTCCACGTGGACACAAGTATATCGACTTGGCGTTCTTTAATTTGATAATCACCTTCATTCCAGCCAAACACTACAGCAAATCATTTCACTGATTAGTTTAGGGCTGCAACTAACGATTATTTTCATTGTCGATTAATCTGTTGATTATTTACTCGATTAATCGATTAGTTGTTTGGTCTATAAAATGTCAGAAAATGGTGAAAAATGTCAATCAGTGTTTCCCAAAGCCCAAGATGACGTCCTCAAATGTTTTGTTTTGTCCACAACCCAAAGATTTTCAGTTTACTGTCATAGAGGAGTAAAGAAACCAGAAAATATTCACATTTAAGAAGCTGGAATCAGAGAATTTTGACTTATTTTTCTTAAAAAATTACTCAAACCGATGAATCGATTATCAAAATAGTTGGCGATTAATTTAATAGTTGACAACTAATCGATTAATCGATTAATCGTTGCAGCTCTAGATTAGTTCCTCCCTCCTGAAATCAGCTGCTGTTTGGCTGGAATGAAAACCTGAAAAACAGACTCTGGGGTCCTGATGGCACATGATCGAAGACCACTGCTGTATTGTAGTACTGCACAGGATCTATGGGTGTAGAGCTAGAGGGGAGAGTGTATATAGTGGACAGACAGGGAGATATATAGGGGGAAAATGCATTATGTAGAAAATATCAGGACCACGAAAAAGAGTGTCCAGAGTCACATTAGGACCACTAGTTTTGTACCGCGTGTGTGTAGATGGACAGACAGCGAATTTGTAGACAGTTAATTGATTTTAGACTATATCGAGTTGCAGTGTGCACGTTTTACACCGGGATCACACACAACCTGTAATGCATTTGTGTTCAGACTTGGCGTGGCGATCGGTTGTAGAATTACAACACAAACTTTCATCGCAAGTCTGATTTAGTGACGAAATGTTCTCATTACAGAAACTCCCTAGAGAGCTATAGCAAACAACGGGTGAAAACAACAGTGGGTTTTATTGGACACATGCGTTATCAGCACAAACGTAGAAAAAGCCCAAAAGCATGCAACACCTTCATTACAACACAATCAGCAGAATGATGTAGCAGTAACTGATGCTCTCATTTGAAATTAACTTCCACGCGTTCAGTGTGATCCCAGCATTAGTCTTCCATGTCAAAGCACAGTGTAAAGAGTTTCCTATTAAAAACGAAGCGGTGCAGCGGAGGTTTGTAGCGCTCGTGTTGTACAAAAGCAATCAAAACTCTATCAGCCAGCATGCGAGGAGTGTAGGTGGGAGCATTAGTGTGTGATGGTGTGGCTGCACATCGCTAGTAATGAGCACCAAGCACTGCAGTACAGATCTGGGCTCTGTGAACGAAAATCCTCTCTGTGACTAAACTGATGGGCCGGGCGCTAAAAGACGGTGCTTTCCTGGAAGCCGCCATCTTTATGCATTTTGTCCCTCGGTTCCGTCTTGTCAGGCGAGAGCGATCGATCCCAGAAAAGTCATTGAAACTATTTTAAAACTGATCCCAGGTGTGCTGTAGTGTGTGTGTGTGTGTGTGTGACGCTGCGTGCCATCTTGTGCTCTGGGTTGTGGCCTTCTGACTCGGGCTTCCCAGCATGCCGTTCTGTGTGTGTGCGGTGCGGTGGTGGGCTCTGCGTACAGTTTCACCACTGAACTACAGTCTGTCTCAGAGAGAGAGAGAGAGAGAGAGAGAGGATGGAGGGATGGTAGAGGAAGAGAGAGGTTGGAACGGGGGTCTTTCTCTCTTTCTTTTTCTCTATCTCGCTTTTCTTCTAAATTTTCCCCCAGTCAGGAGTACGATGCTCAACACAGAATTAACTAATAGAGGATTACTTGATATCTACAAGACAAAAAAGGTCACATTATAGGATATGTAGACCAGACCTGGGTCAAGTAATATTTGCAAATACTTTTCATAGATTATTTTATCCTGCTTATGTTGGCTTTTCCACAAAATAGTATGCCAGAAAAATTTTACCATCACAAGAAAGTATTTTAAGGCAATTTAGTGTCATTTTCTGTGATTGACAGCCTCCCTGACACTGTCTGAACTGTCTTCATGTGGTAAGCCCCACCCATCCGGTCCTCCAAGTGTGTTAAAACAAACGCTAAGAAGTATTTGCAAATATTATTTGACCTAGGGCTGATGTAGACCAACGTGATTGAGCTTTCTTTGAGCAAGTCTTCATATCACACTGTTATAGGGTTGAAAACAAAGAAATAAAGCAGTGCTGATATATTTAAGGTGTTTTTGTTTCCTCATCCATCTCATCATCACCCCTTTCTCCCATCTTTCTTTCACCCGCTCTCACTTTCACTTTCCCTTCCTTTCTTTCCTCTAAAAGATAATTCAAGTTTTGTCGTGGCTTTCTGGTTGCATGTGGATCAGGTGGAATCTGATCTCAGAAAGTTTGGTGGTTCACTTTTTGTTTTTTTTTATTGTTTTTTTAACGATATCTTGGTTTTTAATCAGTGTTTCTTTTTGGTTTTTCCCCTCCAAAAATGTCCCGCTACTGTCGCTCCCACATTGTTCTCTCCACCACTTTCTGAATGTCGTAGAGGAGTCGTGGGTTTGGTTTTTTGGTCTCTGTCTCAAACCCAAAGCTTCCTTTCTGCTGTGAAGGGAGAGCTTGTCTCTGTGAGCACTAATGCACGAGCAGCAGCATCCACAGCGCAGTAGTAGTAGTAGTAGTAGTAGTAGCTGTAGTAGTAGAAGTAGTTGTTGTAGTACAGTTGTAATACAGCAGTGGTTGTAATGGGACATCATGTTAACTCTTTGTTGTCGGTGGTGTTCCTCAGGGAACCTCAGGACCGGACCCCACGACGGTGTTTGTTGACATGAGAGCGCTACGGCACGACAGGTAAGTTTAACACAACACACCTCAGACTCCAAAAGTCTTTGATTGATTTGTTAAAGGTTAAATGTGTAATGAAAATATCAGCAGCAGGTTCCTGAATAGTAGTGAACGGCCGGCGCACGCTCTGCATTCAAAAATACAGGAGCGGGCCGAGGCTGAAGGCCCTCCTGCCACACCAAGGTCCATTCAAAACTGGCCCTTCAAAAATCTGCCAAATTCTTCAGCAAAAAACACACATCTTAAAATATAACTTTAAACCACCACCCCCCCCTCAATCCAATCCCCTCCTTCACTTATCTATTATAACCCCACACCCCCCACCCACACCGCATGTTTATAATCCCTCCAAACAGCTTGAAAATTTAACAGATCGGCCCAATTATGCGTCGGTGAAGTGGTGTTACACATATAGCCAAATCTATCCCACTAGATAATTTTCCAGACAGAGTGAGCCTATATATGCCCAAAACCAAAGGAAGAACAGCAGTTTCTTCTTTTGATTCTTGATCTGTGAGGTGAAATTCATCTTTCGGATGGGATTTGTGTTTCAGTATCTCTGCTCACAGGCATTTCAATGGGGAAAAACACTTCCTGATCATGATGAGAGATCGAACCTGGGGTCTTATTGATACAGGCTGCCTGCAGTGCCCGTTAGCAAGGCACTTAAAGGATAAGTTTGGCGATTTTAGACCTGTATATAATTTGGCTCTTACATGCCTTACGAGGCATTACGAGTCCAAGTTTGTCAAAATATTTGTAGGCTCCACAGGGCAGTTGAGAGTAAACGGAAAAGTTGCAAACTACATCTATTAAAATTAGCTCTGATTTCATGACAGTTCCGCCGTTACGCACACCTTCAATACTCAGAAAATCACAGAACTTATCCTTTAAACCCCTGCTGTAACTGCTCCAGTGCAGCTGCCTGGTGACCAGCAGTAGGAGACTGTGGCTGTACTGTTTAGTTTAGTTTATTGAGTTTATTCATATCAGGGACCATGTACAAAATACATTAATCTCAAACAAAGAGAGAAGATGCGTGGTACCACATTTAGCTGCTAGCTAATTTCCATCTGTAGTCCCTGGGCAGGTGAACAGAAACAATAAAACACAGAGCAAAACCGATCATCTCCACTACAAATGGACCAACAACCTATTGACATCCACGCAGGCATATGCACACACACACACACACACACACACACACACACAATAGCACATTTCATAAGAATGAATACAAAGCAGAATACAAATATCAAAGTATTACATGCATACATCCAAAGATATAAAAACAGGTCGTCAAAATGTCAAATTAATGCTGACAAGACTGGTTACTTAAAATCCATTTTTTAACTTCATGGGAGAAAATATGGAAATCTGTGCAGGTTTTCAGATTGACAGGGAGCTCATTCCATTCTTTAATGGCTTTAAAAGAAAAAGCAGATTGTGCAAAGGCAGAGCCTCGTTCAGGGAGGCTACAGTCTGCCCTTGAAACTGACCTTGAAGCTCCGCTCATTTGCTCCGAGCGGCGCTGAACAAAGTTCTCCAGCGGTGGAGGAGCAGCATTATGGATTATCTACTGAGAGGCTCCCAGGTGTGAATGTTTGGAGGTTTGTGAATGTGAAGCAAGGCATTGCTGACACTGAGCATGGTGCTCAGCAAACTTTCCCAGAATAAATAAAGTCCTCAGTAAAGACGCTTATTCACATGCAAGGCTTGTTCAACAGCTATGAAATGTCGCTCTGGGCTTATAGTCTAAACTTTCAATATAACGAGAAGCTCTGCCAGCTGAAAGTTTCTTAAAGACAATATGACATTTTCAGGCATGTCAACTTGACACCCCAGCTGTCACACTTGCAGCCTTTCCACTTACTCTAAAACACTTCCACCCTGGGAAAGATGTACTTAAAAACCCATCAAATTCAGTCTGACTCACATTTCATACTGTGCGACACCATAAATAGTAACGAGGAAGCCTCCAGAATTTGTTTTGCCAGAGTTCTGGCTTTCAGAGGAGAGAGTGTGACTCTGTGAACCAGCCGGGGGTCTGGAAAATGCCGCGGGGTCTCAACATTAGTGCCAGTATGCATGTCTTAGGGTGGTGAGATACTGGCAGTTTTCAGGCGGTGTAGATGGACAGCAGCCCCTGCAACGCCAGGATAGCGTGTGAGACAAAAATGTATTCAAATGTTTCCTGACAAGATGTTCCTGTGGGATTAAAGCAGCAGTACTGAGGCAGCTGCAGCTCAGCTACACACCTGGAAATGTACAATTTAAACTTGTCAGGCGCTGCTGCCCATCAGAATTGTCCAAAAAGTTTCCCACTGCCCCTTCTCTGATTCAGCAGAAAAAATCTCCATCTTAACAAGTCATTTAGTCTATTATTGAGTCCTAAAATCTTAATTTTCGTAAAAAATCTGCCAGTGTGGTTAGATAATTTTACTTGTTTCCAATGCAAATTAATTTGTTTCAAGAATTTAGTAGAATCAAGTGTCATTTTCTTGATACCAGTGCAGTGATCTGCCTTATTCTGACTTGTTTCAACACACTGACACTCATTTCTATATTATTTCTATAAAGTAAGTGAAGCTGTATTAGAAACAAGTGGAGTTATCTCACCTCACTGGCAGAATTTTTGTCTTGGTTTAAGAAAAATAAGATTTGAAGGCTGAATATGAGACAGAATGACTTGTTAAGATGGATGTTTTTTTGCAGTGTGGCCTTTAGCCTGCGTCTGCTCCATAATGCAAAGACATACAACCATCCTGCGGTCATTATCATCCTGGAGAAGTCAGAGCACATGAAGCAGCGAGGCAGTTGGCCCCGCTGTGTATAAATATAGCCGTGACTGCGCTCCCGGTGCATGATTACATATAATCACTGTTGATTTAAACCGGCCTGTTTTAAGACGCTTTTCTACCAGGGAGGCTTTGTGTTTCTGGTTTATATTCTGAGGGACGATTATGGAAATAGATGATGAAAGATCGGTGGCGAGGGTGGTACAGCGGCCCGATGGTCAGAGAGACGGTCCCATAACTGAAAGGTCACAAGCTGGATACCCACAAGAGCCAATATCCTGTTGAAGTGTCCTTTATTAGCACACTGAACCCCCCATCTACCCAATTTCCCCTCGGCGATCAATAAAGTTCATCTTCTCTTTACTGGTAGAGACAAAAGCACTTATTGCTCTTTTACCCAGTGAAAAGAATTGAATTTGTCACATCTGGTGATAAAGTCTTGGAGACAGATGCAGGGCAGCATGGTGGCCTAGAGGTTAGAGAGGCCGTCCCGAACGTGGAGAGGTCGTGGGTTTGATCGATGACAGTCTGATTGATTGATTGATTAGTAACTATTGGTTTCCTCCACAGGGTGAGACTAGTGGAGAGGGGGTCGCCACACAGCCTGCCACTGATGGAGTCTGGGAAGGTGAGTGTTTTGACACAGAGGCAAATAATTCATTGTTTATACAACTTTTCACTGCCAAGCCCTAGAAAAATATTGCAAAAACAACTGACTGAGAAAAGAAAGCAATTATTCCTTTTTCTTTCCTTTTTAAAAAAAAATATATATATGATGAATTATGTGTTTAATACTGTCTCGTATGTTGTATTGTTTTTTAATATGATGAACATGCATTTTAAATACCTGGCTGCAATCAAATGTCCCTTAGTGGGACAATAAAGACTTGACATGCATCACTGTCCATTTTTCAGAAATTTTAAGATAAAAAAGACTTCAGACATGATTTCAAAATATGTTTATATCATCATGAAACATGCTATATATATACATATACATATATCACCACTCAGATGAAAAAAACTATATAAAACTACGGAAAACAGCTTTATGACTATGTGTTTTTAAGGTTATCTAATGGGTTTTGAAAGGGTTTAATAAGACCAAGAACAGAATTTTCTCAACCCATAGAGGAGCATGTAATCCTTCAATTCAAGTTAAAACATGAACATCACCAAAGTTGTAGGTTTTCACATGACAGCAGTGATATGGAGGATGATGTCAGCTCTCACCTACAGTAACCTTAAACCAGTGTTTCCCCCTGAAAACCTCTGGAACTGCATTTAAACCACAACACATTAAGACTCCATCCAAAGCAATGCCAGAGAAACCCTTTCAGGTGGGGTAAGGGCTTCAGTAGTGAGGGCTGGACTCCTGTTTCGGTTCATTTACAGGGGAAACGCTGTGTTACACCATCAAAAATGTATAAAGAAGGTTTACAGAGTTAGAACAATTTAGACAAACTGTACGCAGAGGGAGGTGTCGTCATTTTCCAAGACTAAACTGTTCATTCTTGAGTAAATAACTGAATACGGTTTATACGCCACAGCCAATTAACTGCACAGTGATTTAAAGTGATGTTGAGTAGTTGTGTGGTTTCCGTGGCAACTGCATATCCCAAAATTGAGGGGTCTACGTTGATGCATATTTGGCAGAAGTGCTGGAGAAGCATAGGATCTAAAGCTATAGAGGACTGAGGATCAGCCTGAGTCACGCAACAAAACAAATAACATCAACACTGATAGAGGAAAGGTGGGAGGAAGGATGGAAGGAAAGAAAGAGGGGAAGAAGGGGAGAAAGGAAGAAAAAAATGAAGGAAGGAAGAACAGAGGGAAGGAGGGAGACAGGGAAGGGAGTAAGGAAGGAAGGATAAAAGAAAGAAA
>NW_027605320.1:0-28615 GCF_048128805.1 Centroberyx gerrardi | reverse complement strand
GTCCTAAAAAAAAATGATGGTTATTTACCCGCTAGGATTAGACTGATGTATGGGGCCGATATTGGTCTAAATTGGTCAAAATTGGACTCACTTAGACTATATGGTTTGATGACTCTCACACCTTGCCAAACCCAATACCATACCCAGTTAACACAGTGCCAGAACCTATTCTTGCCTGGCTAGGCTTGGTACTGCTGGACGCTATACACGTTTTACTTGCTGAACTGGGGGGGACGCTGCTCTGAATTCCCGGGAAAAAGAGTCATTTCCACATTAACCAGCGCCATTCAACAAGCACATTCGGTACAGTCACCCATTAGCCGAATTACCTTTGATACACAATTCAACCCTAATGGGTGCTGGGGGGTCAACAGTGTATACCCACCTCCTCAGTTATGTTTGCTTATGCCTGCTCTCTGCTGTCTGGAGTGCTGCCAGATGGATTCAGTTTGTGCGTTGGGGAAAAGCTCCGCTGGTTCCTATCCACAAGCCAAGATCAGTCAGGGATCCTGCACATGTCCTGGAAAATGGGAAAACCTGGTGTAGTGTTCCAGTCATGGAAAGCACATGGAAAGTGAGAAAACGAATCAAATGTCATGAAAATCTCTGGATGGCAGAGGGTAACATGTAGGGATTGAAAGTCAACCTGAAAAGACCAAAGAGTGGATGCTTTGGTTTCAGAGATTTAAGAGTCAGAGTCAATATCTGGACGAGGGACGCTCAATTTTAAAAACCCCAAGAAATGAGAAAACAGAGAGCATGGTTCATAATGTGAGCTCCGGAAAAAGGGAAATATTGGCAGGAGTTATGTGAGTAGAAGAGCACAAGAGATTGCAGATGATAGTTTTAGTCTTACAAACATTTCTCGGAGGCAGAGCTGCTCTGGAGGTAGAAATAATCTCATTGGTTGAGTTAAACCTCAGTGGGCGGAGCCAAAGAACCACAGTTATTCGGAAGTTAGCTAACTAACTTCAAGTTAGCTAACTGGCAAACGTGAACGGCAAAGAAGGAACTCTGGTCAAAACAGTAATAAAAAATATAAATGCAAAGACTCCTTTTTTTCTTTCATTCATGACCATGACATTCATGGTGTTGGAAGGTCAGCAGCTAGCTAACTAGCTTACCGAGATAGCTATAGGCTAACGTGGCTAGTTTGAAATTGGAAGGTCAGCTAGCTAGGCTTCACATTATTAGCTTCCTCCTCTCTTGCCTCTTGTCTTTTTCACTGGGCTTCAGTCTAACGTTACTTAGCTCGAAAAACTGGGGTTCTTTGGCTCCGCCCATTAAGGTTTAACTCAACCAATGAGAGTCTTTCTGCCTCCAGAGCAGCTCTGACTCCAAGAAATGTTTCGAAAACTCTAATGAGCCAACATATTGCCTTATGGTAGCCAGTTGCTCAACGGCACCAACTAGTTTCACAGTAGATGAGGTGGCAATAAAAAACCAAGAAGCAGTGATTAAACATGATTGTGGTCAGAGTTTATCACCTCATTTGCTGTAATTTCACAGGAATCATTTTTGTGAGTGCATGTTTCTTGTGAGTTTTTTGCATGTTTGCATGTTTTTTGTATGTTTTTGTTTTGTTTTTTGTATATTACTTGCATGTTTTTTGTGAGTGCATGTGAGGCATCATTTTGATGAGTGTGTCATCATTGTGTCATCGTTCCTGAATTTCCTTCTGATACGGTGCATCACTTTTTAACGACTCAAAATTCAGTTATCATTTCACACGTCTGTAATTTCTAATGCAAATCCATGGCTGATCTCGCAAAAGTAAGCGATTTATAAATGTGACACATTTCAATAACCGCACTTGTGGAGAGCAACAGCTGAGTCAGAAGTATCTGTGGATTTCCAGTTGATCCACAGCCATTCCATGTAATGTATTTAAATACTCATTGCAGCGTAACTACGTCATACAGTACCATATCACAATACCTTTTGAGTTTCTTCTTTTTATTGTGCTGCATATAAACTAGAATGATGAGAGCCTTCTGAAATTGAGTATATCCTCACCTAATTTCAATCTCTTGGAAAATAACTGACCTAAAACAGTTGAAACCCCTTCAGGGTAGCACATGAAAAAAAAAAAAAACTTTGCTCCAGATTTTGTACCTCCTATCTAATTCAAAACAGTACATACTGTACTGTACCGGACGCACTGTTCCTTCAACTGGTCCATAACATGCACCATTTCTTGCCCTAAATACACCATCGGACCACACCTAGCCTGGTCTGGCATTAAAGTTATTACACTTTGTTTTGTTGGCGATCAATTATATTACTGTTAACAAATATTAGGACAGGTAGTCAAAAAAGGCAAACATACAGAAAGCAGATAATAGGAGTAGCGGCATTACTTCATGGACTTCAGTCTGGTCCTGGCTCTTTGTTTTTAAGACAAAGGTAATTTTTGGCACGATAAAGCGGCTCGCATTTGAACGTGGCAGGTGCCAAAATCCTTTGTCTCATTCAAATTTGAAGTTGACACATTGGCCACTAGCAAAGAGAAAGGGAACTGCCTGCCTGTGTGTATGGGTTCGCTTTCTGCTACCTCAGATCTTGTGTACCTAACTGTCCATATGTGTCTGTGTCTGTGTTTGTGTGTGTTGCTACAGGCTGCGAACAGCTACCTGAGGGACCAGTGGTTTCACTCCCTGCAGTGGAAGGTAAGGTTACCGTCTGTCTTTAACTATTAATTGATTTGTGTCATCGGCCCTATCGGAGACCGCTAAGCATCCAAGCGAGTTAAAGTCCCGCAAAGAAAGTGAATATCACCGCAGTGGTGAGTCCCTTTTGTTTATTCACTTTATCCAGTGTTATAACTGGATAAAGGTGATTTTGTCCCAGACTGGTTTCATTATTAATTCATATTGTTCATGCAAAAACACCCAATCGGAGTAGCTACTTGATACCTAGATATTAGGGGATGGGACGATATGCTTATCTCACGATGCGATTCGATATGTGATACATGGTTCACAATTCAATGCGACCACGATACGATGTAATAAATAAAAGTTCAATGACAACAAAGTGTGACTGTGCAGAATTACGTTTATTTCTGAGCCACAAATCTTTCTAGCGATGGCACTGGCTTGCTAGAATGTAAACAACAATTTTTCTCACCTTGGTCCCCATTTGCCAAGCAATAATCAAACATTGTTGTGTAGAAAGCATTTCTTATGTGTAAACAGTCAAAATAGTGAGAAGGTAGAGATTAAACAGCTCCGATTCTTCACAAACATCAGGTCTTTTAATGCGTACCCAGCGAGCATTTGATGGTGACCAAGTTCAGCTTCATTTTCACAATATGATATTATGGCAGGGTAAAAATTCATATTAAAACAGCTTTGGAAACCATTTTGAACTGATGTCAGGAAGATATTTAGGTCCTGATTTCACCAAAACGATGCAGGGAGCAGCTATGAACAGGTTTTCCGTTGGTGCGGGCCATTGTATTAACAGTTATTGGTTAAGTAACATGAGCGTCATCAGTGAACGTGTTGCGTTGTGTTGCGTTCCCCACAGAAAAAGATCTATAAGTACCGCAAGGTCCTGAACAACCCGAGCCGCTGGGACGTGGTGCTGAAGGAGATCCGAGCGCTGGTGGACATGGCTCTGACCTCGCCGCTGCAAGACGAGTCCATCCACCAGGCTCCGCTGCACATCATCTCCACCCTGCTGGCTGAGGTAGGCACACACACACACACACACACACACAGAGCACTAAGCACTATCCTCTTTGCTCTTCCCTTACCTCTTTTTTCTTGTTGTTCTTCCCCACAGAACACCAACCTCAGCACTCAGGACCATGAGAACATCATTGTGGTGAGTGTGCACTTCACTTCCCCCACTATAAATCGGCATTTGTTGATAGGCTGAGGTTAATGAGTGACAACCTGGAACCAGTCTACCTATACCTGTTGCTAAAAGTTTCATAGCAGCTAAATAAACGAGCCCTCTTGCCGTTTCCCTCTCTAAACTGAAGGAAAACGTTGATTCTTTCCACGTCTTTGTCAGCGTTATGTTTCTTTATTAGCATTTGTGAACGCTTTTGATTGTGGCAGTCATCGCCCATATGGCGGTATCTGGGGAAAAACAGTAGAGCTGAATGCAGAGCGAGATTGTGATGTTTGTGTAGCTCACCCGTAGGGTGTTTTTACAAGGCTTTACAACTGACAGCCCAGCCCAGCCCCTCCATCTCTACAGCTGGCACAGAGCCACGGTAAATAAAAGATAGGATATGGAAAATAGTTGTATTGAGCCGTGTCTCTCTGTGTATGTGTGTGTGTGCGTGCGTTTCCTTAGGCCATTGCTCCTCTCTTGGAAAACAACCACCCACCACCTGACCTGTGCGAGTTCTTCTGCAAGGTGAGATCACGTGTGTCGCAGCTTTCAAAACGTAGACTGCATGTTTTTTTAGCGGATGACGTTCGCAACAAATAGGCCAACAATGAGGCCAGTAAAGCAGGTGCTAGTGTTAGAATATGTAGAGGAATATGTATGTAAATGATGGGAAGGGTGGCATCCTGCTGGCTCAGCCAATCAGTGGACATAACACATCATGATTAGAAGGGTTTGAATCCCAGCTGGTCTATTACATTTCCTCTTTCGTGTTACAAATGCACGAAATGCGTAAACATGTCCCCAAATGTGACACGGTGTAGTTTGCGTTGGAAGTTCAGTTAGACGTAATACAACCCAGATGGATTTAAGTGATGCAAAGTGCTTCCGGTTGACCGTGTTTGTGCATTTGTTCTGCAGCACTGTCGGGAGCGGCCGCGGTCGATGGTCGTGATTGAAGTGTTCACTCCTGTGGTCCAGAGAATCCTCAAACATAACATGGTGAGACAGTCATTACAGATATAAGAATACTTCTTACCGACCAAAAATAATGTAAATTTTTCAAGAATCCATATTCTCTTAACAAAAAGGGTTCTATATAGTACCAGAAAATGGTTCTTTAGGCTTGCACCATTTTAGAAAGGTTCTCTATAGCAGTGATTCTCAACCTTTTTCATATCAAGCACCCCTAATTTAGTCCACATTAGGGCCACGGACCCCCATTTGATGAGATTTTCTCTCTCAAACCCAAATCTGAGAATATTTTTATTGTTAGAATTTCATGACTATCTGTATTGTAGGTAGAGAGATAACAATGAAACTATGATCAAAACAGTCATTCTTCTACATTCTCTAATTGTGTCAACTTCTTGTAAATGAAGTAATGGTGGAGGTTAACAATTCATCAGTTTGCTGGGGACCCCCTGGAACCCCCTCAAGGACCCCTGGTGGTCCCCGGACCCCACGTTGAGAACCACTGCTCTATAGAATAGGGTTCTTTGAGTCATTACGGTTGTATATAGAACAACCACCTTAACCGAAGAACCACTCCTCCACTAGTGTCAAAAATCTTTTCTGTTTCTCTCTCTTCCTTTAACCCTTCTCTCTGACTATCTCATATCATCTAGTTTTTCTCTCTGCGGATTTCCTTCTTCTCTCCGCGTACTCTTGAAGTCTCTGTTCTCTTTCTAACGCTTGTCCTTGTTTTCCTTTCGTCTTTTCCGTCAGGACTTTGGCAAGTGCCCTCGACTGCGTCTCTTCACTCAGGAGTACATCCTGGCCCTCAACGAGCTCAATGCCGGGATGGAGGTTGTCAAGAAGTTCATCCACAGGTGAGAGAGTGTACTACATGATACATCGTGTGAAATTAGACTCGTGTATACGGTTGATTTCCCAGAAGATCTCGGCCAGTAGGCTTCACTCGCATATTATCAAGTATTGATACTGATATTTTGGGGATTGAAGCTGATGATAGACGACATTTCCTGCTGATACACAATATCTTTAAAGAGCAGCTAAACCCCAAACCCAAATCTGTGTGAAGCCTGACATCTAATGGTCAAAGTAGGGTACTGAACTGGCCATCTGCTATTGGCTGGTCTTTGGGGCCACGTGATGTCACCACCTGTTGTACTCTATAGAAGGTGACAACAGGTGATGTCACTACCTAACCCCGCTATCAAATTATGAAGCATACAGGCCAAATTCAGTGGTGGAATAGAATATGAACACCACAGTAGATTGTTTGTAACCATGGTAGCTAACTTGCACTTATGTATATTGCAGCATGCACGGGCCAACAGGACAGTGCCCTCACCCACGGGTCCTACCCAACCTAGTGGCAGTGTGTCTCGCCGCCATTTACTCCTGTTATGAAGAGTTCATCAACAGGTCAGTCACACACACACACACACAACCGGCAACTTCTCACCTTTTTCCCCGAACATGATCCAGTTGGTGAACCCTTGGCTCCTCCCACCACCTTCTCATTTGATCCTCTTAGTTTTTCACCTCTCCTTCTGCTGCTCCACTTCCCTTTTCACTCATGTCTGGACATCTTGTTCATCTGACTGGTACAACTGGAGCAGCTTGGATCTATCAAGCATCAAGGTCAGCCTCATGGAAACCTAGACAAGCTACAGACAATCACCAGTTACAACATCACTTTGATTTAATGTCAACGTATGCACATCTTGTCTCTCATTTTACGTTAAATTCCTGAGAAAATATTCAAAGTAAAACATGACTAAAAGCCGTTGTCTATTTGTCCTTCACAGTAGAGTAAGCTTTATTGTTAGCTTATTGTTAGCTATTGTTAGGTCTACCTATGCTTTCTGTACTCTGTACAGGATAAAACATTGTTTTTTTTCCTCCAACCCTGAGCCCTCTGCCAGATTGGCCGACGCCTATCATAATTTATTCTTTCATTAATCTAAATAAACTAGTAGAAAAAAAGGAAAACAGTACTGGCAAGTGGAAAGTTGATTGTGAAGCGGTCCAACGGCAGAGGTGCGTGAAGAAACTTGACACACATTTGCAGTTATAAAACATTTTAATGTCATCTTTATTTACACATTTGACCTCAACTACTTAGCAAGCAGAACAACAGATTCTACCCTTTTTGTTTTTTCCACTCGCAGAGACATGTGACTCATGTTGTTTAGGTCATCTTTCATCCTTCAGCCATCGGTCTGAACGGCTTTAATATCACCAGAGGTAGCCAGAGATCGGACATATCACAGCTGTGTGCAGTGATTTTTCATGAAAGTATTATCGAAACAAAACTCAAATGGATCAATCTAGGTAGACTTAAGTCTGAATGGATGGTACCGCCTTTTATTGTGCATCTGACATACTTCTTTGTCACAAGCAACAATTGCTTAAATTCTAAAAAAAAACCACAAATTCTGTCTGGAGAGAAATTGTTGGTGTAAGGAAGAACCTTTGCCACTTCTTTTTGGCCAGTTTCATTTTTACTATTCATGGTGCGCACATTTTTTTCTACCAGCCATTGTTTTTGGAGATTGGTCATTTCACACCATGGTTATAACATGTATTCAAGCCTGTTTATTCAGCGGTTGTGGCGGTAGGGTCATTCTATTGTTGACCTATGCCCGTTTTTCCATTGACTGGACAAACAAGCGATTGCTCACTTCACCCATCTTGTAGGACTGTTAGTGAAGAAACAGTATGAGGTGTTTAAAGCGCCAAACCACGGTCTGTTTTCCAATGATTGACTTCTCAGTCAACTATAAATCCAGCTTTCCGGTATTTGCATGGGTCGCCTGAAAACCCGTTTGCAGATCAGATACTGTATTACCATCAGAGCAGTAGGATACCTTACAGTGTCCTTATAGCCCGCTATCATTTTTTATAGAGTGTGCAGAGAAAGAGAATGTCATCTTTATTGTCATATTTCAGATTAACGATTTATTATATAAAAGGGATGTCTTAAAGGCGCATATGAGGTTTCATGTTGTCACTGGTTTGCTTGGCAGTTGGCTCGTCTCATCAGTCTGTGGAATTTCCCTTTAAGACAGGAAAGAGCTGATATAGGATTAAAGAGGAAGTAGATATAGTATTACATGCAACAAAACTAGCCCCAGGCTTCAGAATGCAACCAGTGTCCATTTCCACTGCATTTTTACATTTAGTCAGATTTTATATTTATATTTTAGTCTATTTTATCAAGAGACACAATTAACCTTCAATTCGGTGAATACATGAGTTCTCTTCAAGGTTCAAAAGTTTAAAAAGTTTTTTCCGATTTTTTTTTTCTGTCAGAAATAATTGAGTGAATCTACAAATGCTCTACATTAACAAATAAAAATGACAGATTACGTCTTTTTAATGATTGAAATGAAAGTTAATGGGCCTGTAATTTATATTTAAGTGGCTGCTATGTCTGTTCCATAGAGGCCTTTTGATGTCTGTAGATGCAAAGCATTGGCTATAATAACTCATTAGCAACATCTCCTCAGCCCCCCGCCCCCCAGAGAGGAACTCTTGTTAGCTTCATTTTCCAAGAGTCCTTTGGCCTCCGGGGAACCATCGCTCTGGTACCTGTCTCTCCCGGCTCCGTCATCCCTTCACCTCTCTCTTTTTCTTTCCATTCTTTCATTTCACTTCATCACCAGGCCGCTGGATGCTTACTTTCGTCACAACGCTGCAGTGAAACTATTTTAATCCCTATTGACGTTGCTGTGGTACATAGATACGTCATGTCCCTACATTGCTTCAGGGTTTCATATGCAACCTTAGGGAATTGCATCATCCCTTTTTTCACCCAATTTCTCTCTCTTTCTCTTTCTCTTTCTCTTTCTCTCTCTCTCTCTCTCTCTCTCTCTCTCTCTCTCTCTCTCTCTCTCTCCTTCCAGTCGGGACAACTCCCCCAGCCTGAAGGAGATCAGAAACGGCTGCCAGCAGCAAAACGACCGCAAGCCCCCGATGCCGCTGCGCCTGCTGCGCCCCGAGCCCCCGACCCCGCCGCCCGCCACCCTGCTCCCCCTCTCGGCCAACCCCGGCGCTCCCCAGCCGCCCCCGCCGGCCCCCACCGGCCCGGCCCCGTCCATCCCCATCTCCTCCCCGACGCCCTCCCTGCCCCTCTCCCCTCCCCCGTCCATCGTCAACTCCAGCGAGATCCTGGTGGAGCTGGAGCGCAACAACAACTCAGCCAACGCCAGGCGGAAGGCGGGACCGGCGGGCGGCGACAGCGAGCCCAACCTGATCGACTGCCTGCTGGTCAGCCCGGCGCTCAACGCTCTGTCCATCCAGCTGCCGGCGCAGGCCGACCGGGTGCTGGGCTGCTTCGCCCTCATCCTCAAGATGCTGTGAGTTGGCATGCGAACTCTAGGAAAAGGCACTATTAATGGGCTATTAAGTAATCTATGACTTCTATCGACTTCTATCGGCGGCTAGTAGGAATTGAAACAACATCGATTAGCGTAATCCAAAGTATGCAGATAAGCCTATTAGCAATCCAGAGTTGGTATTGTTTTTTATTCTGTGGCCCGTAGATTCATTTCATTCATCTCAATCTTGATCATATGTGAAGTCCATAATGAATCAACAGCGCAAAAAAGTTAGCTGTCTGGCTAACTTCACTCACTTGCTGTGTAAACAAAACAAGTTACACTCAAAGTCTCACGGGAAGAGAAATCTTCTGCTGTTGGTAGTCATTGCAGTCAAATTTTATTCCGATTTTATCACTCCCCTAAATAAGTCTGGCAGGGTTAGATTCAGGTCATTAACATTAACTAACCAGCCAACTTTAAAGCAGCTACAAGTCCTCATTTTCTCACTTTTAGGATTATGCTAGTCGCCTACGATTACTTAACATCCTGTATGCTAAAGCGTTAGCATGCGCACCAGACAAAGCTAGCTAACGGAGCCGCACTAGTTCTTCTAGTTGCTTTGTGTTACGTTATAAAGGTCTGTGTGTTGGTGTTTTGTCATATGCAGTGTTGGCAAAACTACTCTAAAATTTAACTCTAAGCTATTAGCAATTTGACAACGAAACAAGTTAAGTAACATTTTAACTACCCAAGAAATAGCCTAGTTTTTGAAGTAACAGTATATCGGTGTTTGTATGCCTGAAATTATGAACAGTGTCAACGGGTTAAACGGTACCAAATGAGTTAATATGATAAGCGCTGGTGATGATTACACAATGTGAAAGTGGAGCCAGGATTACGTGTGTATGTGTGTGTGTCCTTTTTTTCGGGGTGTAAGTGATTGCCGGGCTGTGTGGGAACCGATCAGGATGACCTAAAAAGCGATAGTGCGTGTGCGTTTGTAGCCTCTGTAACAAAGCCAGTGTTACTTAACAGAGAGTAACGCGAGCCTCCTCTAGGTCTTGTTAAATCAATGCCTTAGTTCTGCGTCATCTCAGCCCGGCTCACATTTCAACTAGGGGACCTCTCTCTCTCTCTCTCTCTCTCTTTTCGTTCTCTGGCCTCATTTATCCAGGTTGCACTCGCCTCTTTATGTGAACTCTCTCCATCTCCATTTTCCGTCCTTCTCCTTTAACCGCTGTCTGTCTCTCTCTCAGGTCTGACTATGATGACTGGAGACCTGCTCTGGCCAGCCTACTGCAGCCCATCCCCTTCCCCAAAGAGTGAGTACACACACACACACACACACTTCTTTTCGCTCCCATCTCCCCCCCCTCCTGTCCTCCTGTCCTCCTCTCCCTCTCCTTATACTTTAACTTACTTTACCTAGATCACAAACATTATAAGCAACCAATAGATAGGAATGGCAAGGTCAGGGCCTTAGTGCCCTTGTAGAACGACCATGCTTGGAAAAGAAAAAGAATGAGAGCAAAGGAGAGAGAATTTTTCTTCTTTTTTTTTTAGAGAGCGCAAGTAGATTGAGTAGCGATTTGATAACATTCAGAGTAGTAGTAGTAGTAGTATTAGTAGTAGTAGTAGTAGTAGTATCATCCTGGGTTTCAGTGGAGAGTTTTAGTGTCCCATGATGGTCTAACTGCTGTTTCAGAGGCTTTTCCACCCTGACAAGAATACAATTCTGTGGGAAACAATGAAAACTTGAAATTCTTATGGCAATCGGTGGCTTCAGTCAGGTGGCTCGGTATCAATATCAGCCCTCAAAAACCTGTATCAGTCTAACCCTACCCAGCACCCCTCTCCCCTCCTCCTCCTCCCTCCCTCTCTCCCTTGTCCTCTTTCTTCCACTCTGAGTTTTGTCCAAGTTGTGCGCTGCGTCTCTGGAGGGTGACATGTTTCTAGCAGGGTCCCGTCAGGGCCCGGCTACTGACGTGGGCGAGTCAAGTCGCCATCCCTCCCGGGGTAGCGGTGGGGGGGCTCTCCTCTCTCCGGGGAGGCCGCTGTAACGGTCTAGCCGGCCCCGGGCCTTATTTGTAATTGGCTCACTGAGTCAGAGCTTCATTAGCGGCGACCCAAGGAGGGCTTGTTGTTCCTACAACACTGGGACTCACCTGTTGTTCACCTGCGCCACTGTTGCCTATTGGATGGCTTCAGACGTCATTAAGAAAGGCAACAACGCTCCCCAGTCACACCTGTAGCTTAGGATATAATGACTTACATCAATGCACACGCAAATACGCATGCACACACACACACACACACACACACACACACACATGCACAGATATAGAGACAAAAACATTTAAAAACTATATTATATATATGATAGGGAACTTTTATTTTATTTTGTTAATGGAAAATGTGTAACGTTGACAGGACTATTGCAGTATTAACTGCACATTTTTATTGCATTAATGGTTTACTATGGTAATGGACACTTATTACATTAGTAGCTGTAACATGGCCTCCCATAGACCCATTAATGTGAATAATGTTTAATAATTTTCATAATTTTGCGGCTTTTTTATAATGTGCAAATCCCTTGCCTTTATGTCTCAGTAAGTTCTGTTGCTTTTCTTTTTTTTGCACATCCTGTCACTTCTTCAATCATACATTTTCTACTTAATATGTCCAATATGTCCAAGTGTTGCCATTTTCCATTGCTCTATTTTTATTTACTGGTTGTTCTTTGATGTATCCTTCTAATTTGCTGCTGTGACGGCCCAACTTCCCCCACAGGAATCATTAAAGTTTCATCTAATCTAATCTAACAAACAATCCCTAGAAAATGCACATGTTCACTCCTTGTGTACACGTGTTCAAAATGGCATAATGAGCCGTGCAATCCCTCTGTAATTTAGCTGAGCGTGTTGCTGTATCCTCCCAGCTAAGGTTTCATCATGGTACTGTGTCACCAGTCTACCACCGGATGTGCTTTTAACTGTCGGGCTTATTTATAGTTCTTCAGCAGTCGTCTTTTCAGGCATTTTTCTGCTGGTGTCATTTGCACACAGTGTATAATCAGTATCTGTCAGTTCACAAGTGGGTCTACTGCAAGCTGAACCACAAAGAGAAAACAAAACTAAAACAACTCGATGCCAGAAAAAACCTGAATATGCTATAAACATCGCTTCCCAGCTATAGTAGGCTACATAAAAACATGCATAAACTCACCATCTGATCTCTTATTTTTCTTTCTTTCTCTCTCTCTAGGGCCCTTGCACATGCCAAATTCACAAAGTAAGTAACTCACTATTAACTGTTATGAGACAATCAATAGATGTGTGCTGTGAATGCTGCCCGTCTGTTTCATGTGATAGCACTAAAAAGCTTTACAAGCCAAGGTGGATTCCAGTTTGAAAACAGCCTGACATTTATGCCTCAACGTTTCTCTCTCTAAATAGGGAACTGAAATATGTTATTCAGAGGTTTGCAGAGGACCCAAGGCAGGAGGTGAGTGTGTGTTTTACCACTATTTCAACATTGTTTGTAGCAGGTCATGTGCTAAAAGCAATACACCAAGTTTTTAGGGAGATTGTCTTGTGATTAACAGACACCAAAATCATCCACGTGTTCCAAGGTATGCAAAAGTGTTAGCATGGAGCCTGCTGTCACTCAGCATAGTGTATGCTAAAGTGTTAGCATGGAGGCTACTATCACTCAGCATAGTGTATGCTAAAGTGTTAGCATGGAGCCTACTGTCACTCAGCATAGTTTATGCTAAAGTGTTAGCATGGAGCCTACTGTCACTCAGCATAGTGTATGCTAAAGTGTTAGCATGGAGCCTACTGTCACTCAGCATAGTTTATGCTAAAGTGTTAGCATGGAGCCTACTGTCACTCAGCATAGTTTATGCTAAAGTGTTAGCATGGAGCCTACTGTCACTCAGCATAGTTTATGCTAAAGTGTTAGCATGGAGCCTACTGTCACTCAGCATAGTTTATGCTAAAGTGTGGAACACCAGAGCAAATGCTGTAATCCGGACATATGGATGATTTTGGTGTCTATGTTCTCATCACTTAATGGGTAAATTGACCAGCGAGACAATCTTTCAAAGATGTGTTGCATTCTTTTAATACTGCGTGTGGCTGTATGTGTGTGTGTGTGTTTTCCAGGTCCATTCCTGCCTACTCAGTGTGCGTTCGGGTAAAGACGGCTGGTTCCAGCTCTATAGTCCAGGAGGCGTCGCCTGTGATGACGATGGAGAGCTATTTGCCAGTATGGTGAGTATACACACGCACACACACACACACACACACCCATACACATGATTGATAAAGCTTGGCAGTTGGGAGCTTTGTCAGTATTTGCACAACTTCCTGTGAAATAAGGGTGACCCTTATTTCCCAGGAAATAAGGGAGCTTTGTCAGTATTTGCACAACTTCCTGTGAAATAAGGGTGACCCTTATTTCCCAGGAAATTGTGCAAATACTAACAAAGTTCCCCACTGCCAAGCTTTATCAATCATTGCCAAGTAATATGTTGTTGGGGTTCCAGGGAATTTAGTATCAGTCCATTCCAGATGTCACAGTATGCCTTTCCTTTGCATAGAAGTATTAGCAACAACTAATTGCCATAAGATCAGACTGATCTGATCTGATCTGATCTCCTATCCTCTCCTCTCCTCCTCCCCCTCCTCCTCTCCAGGTTCATATCTTAATGGGCTCCTGCTATAAGACCAAGAAGTTTCTCCTCTCTCTGGCTGAGAACAAGCTGGGTCCCTGCATGCTGCTGGCCTTGCGTGGAAACCAGACAATGGTGGAGGTGTGTGTGTGTTTGTACTTTATTAATACTTGTGACAGTTTAACTTGTGAATTCACGAGTGAGAACTGTTTGAGGAAAAGTGAGGACATTTTTTTTTTTCTTTTGGTCCCTATTTTAATATGTTATGTTGTGCTATTTATTCAGTTTTTATGTGAAGCAATTTGTAAACTGTGTGTGTGTGTGTGTGTGTCCAGATCCTGTGCCTGATGCTGGAGTACAACATCATAGAGAACAAGGACACCCAGCTGCAGATCATCTCCACCCTGGAGAGCACCCAGGTGGGCCTACGCATGTACGAACAGCTCTGTGACCGACAGAGAGAGCTCAAAGAACTGGTGAGTTACTGCTCTGACACGCACGCACACGCACACACACACACACACACACACACACATACACCATGTACCCACTTTATTAGGTACAGTTAGCTTGCACCATGTAAGACCTCATTTTCCTCCAGAACAGCCTGAATTCTTTGAGGCCTGGATTCAACAAGGTGCTTAAACGTTCCACAGGGATCTTGGTCCATGTTGACGGTACATTCATGTTACAAACATCCTGTTCCGCCTTCTTCCAAAGGTCTCTATTGGGTTGAGATCTGAGGACTGTGGAGTGGTTCTTTCTCAAAATGCGTCCTTGGGTCCACCATGACGCATTTGACGTAATATCTAACGGTATAAGCTCAATTCAGGAGCGCCAAGGACGAATCAAGATCCCAGAAGTTTACTTGCCAGCCGAGGATGCATTGGATAGCAACTTGGCCAACAAGAATGAATGAAAAGCCCCAAGATTCATTGCGAGAATGATGCGTCACATCCGAACAGCGCGATAGTCAATTGTACAAAGCTAACTGAATCAGCTGGGAAAATGAACCGCTGTGTGTCTTAGTTGATTGCGTGACATCAAGCACACGGGCCATCTCAAACTGTAAGGATGCCTCTCTGTCATTAGATTAGATTAGATAGAACGTTCAAGTTATTTCCACATTCAACACACAATTGTGCTCATGTTCTTGAGAAGTGCGTTCTCTCCAAGACAACTTGGGAAGCACATTCTTCACGCCAAGTATCTTTCTTGGCGTTCTTGGATTTGATGATAACCTACTGCCATGTTCCTGGAACCATCTCAAGGTTCGACTGGTTGTACCTTCTGAGATGCCCTTCTGCACATCACTGTTGTACCAAGATGTTACTTGCATATCTGTGGCCCAGTACCTTTAGCCGGTCCTGCCATTCTCCTCTGACCTCTCTCGTCAACCAAGACTGGGTGTTTTTTGCTTATCGCATCGTTCTCGGTAAACTCCAGACACTGCAGTGTAGAAAACCCAGGAGGTCGGCTGGTTCTGAGATGCGTCTTGCCCAATGTTTAGTCGAACAGTGACTGTATCTGAGCCTCTCCACCCTGTGTGCGTGCTTCATATACTGAGTCACAGCCACTTGACTCGCTGTCTGGAGGAGTGAGCTGTATGCGGAAATAGGGAGGTATACCTAAGGAAGTGGCCACTGAGTGTATACTGTACATAAACATAGATAGCGCAGATAACTTGCGCATATAGAAAGACAACTCATACACACTTACCATAGCACATAGAGAATATAAATCATATGAAGGTACGTAAACAAGTATATACAGTAAGTATTGACACGTACATGCACGAGGCATACATGTACAAAATGACGTACTGTATGTATTGAAAATTGTTCATTTTGTTTGTTTGAACTGGTTATATGAAATGAATACATCATTGACTACAGGTATTTCCTTGATGATGATGTCAGAATTCAGGAAGTCTGAGGAATCTTAAGTTCTTACGTAGTATTTACTATCTGAAATCTGAGTGAACATATTTTTCTAGTAGTATTTACCACCTGAAAGCTGAGGTGAACAGTATTTTCTACTAGTATTCACCAGCTGTGACACGGGTGCAGCACAAGTCTGTAGCTGCTCACAGACACCATCTACTGTCTTAAAAGGAATCTGCAAGGCCTTGTGCTCAGACGCCATCTTTTTTCTGTCTCTATCTCTTCCTCAGCAAAGAAAAGGAGGCCCCACCCGCCTGACTCTTCCCTCAAAGTCCACGGTGAGATTACATTTACACTCATTGCTTTAGGACTTAGCTGTGTGAGGAGTTACTCTTAGCTCGGTTTGATCGTAAACAGTTTTAACCCTTTCATTTCTGGTCCCACATTATATATAAGTGGTTTTTTTTTTAACATTGTGACATTAAAAACAGCTAATCAGACGTTCTCTTGACCCCTCCCCCCTCCCCCAACACATATGAAGGATGCGGACCTGGCTCGCCTGTTGAGTTCGGGTTCCTTTGGGAACTTGGAGAACCTCAGCCTGGCCTTCACCAACGTCACCAGTGCCTGTGCCGAGCAGCTCATCAAGCTGCCTTCACTCAAACAGCTCAACCTCTGGTCCACACAGGTACAGGCCCACTGGAAAACAGCACTGACACTAACTATGAACAACCGCAGAAACACACATGCACACACAGATAATGATTTAATAGATGTGTAATGAGTATGTAATCTCTCTTCCCTCTGTCTCTTGATTTCGACGTCTTTCTGTACATATATCGCTGTCTGTTCGCTGGTTGATCTTTATTCTCTCTTTCTTTCTTTCCTCCACATCCATCTGTCCATCCATCGGTCAGTTTGGGGATGCAGGGTTGCGGTTGCTCTCTGAGCATCTGGCCTGTCTTCAGGTGTTGAACCTGTGCGAGACGCCCGTCACCGACGCTGGCTTGCTGGCCCTCAGCTGTAAGAGCGCACGCGCGCACACACACACACACACACACACACACATAGAGCAGGGTTCCCAAAAAAGGAAATTTGATAAATTATCTGGGGAAGTCAGAGAATTTTACAAATGGATCGCTTTTTAGGAATATATCAGAATGTGTTTTCCAACTTGTTTCACACATTCACTGCATTAGCTGGAGGTTTTCAGCTGTTTATCTCCACAGCAAGCCCAGCTGGAGTGGAAACCAGAATGTTTACCATTTTAGAACTTTTCTGAGCTGAAAAACAACATGAACGAACCAGGAAGGAGTGAGATTTTTAGGTCATGGAAGCGTTCCTAGTTAATTATGGGAAGTCATGGAATTTTACATCAGGGCCACGGTGGGAACCCTGACAGACATACTTGCACAGCATCCTATGTAAGGACCTTCGGTAAAATTAATTCCCTAATCCTAAATTTAGTCCTCAACCACTACATATCTACTCTAAGCAGTGCAGCCCATTTAAATGGACCTTTTGCAAAATGAGGCTGAAATTTCATCACTTCCCCCAAAAAGTCCTGAGTAAAATTCTGCCACTCAGCAGCAACCTCTGACAGTACAAGTCACATCTCACAGCCATGAATTTGAGCTGTAAATTCTGCTTGCATGCATTCACTATGCATGTACTTAATGCAGCAGGGTGTGTTCTAGTCTTCTTCCATTCAGAGAACTAAGGTTGCATACTCCATATTCACAGTTTCATTAGGCAGGAACTCAGTTGCGATGTCTTCAAACCCAGCAGAAAGCCAGTGAAAATAGCAAAAAGGCAACGGGTTAAGTAACCAAGCAAGCCTGGGTGCCATGACAACCACAGAGCAAGCATGGAAAAGTCGTTCTGGATAAAAGCTGATTCCCTAATTGTAGCTAATTGTAATTGTCTCCCTGTTGCAGCCATGAAGAGCCTGTGCAGTCTGAACATGAACAGCACCAAGCTGACGGCCGACACATATGAGGACCTCAAGGTAATGCCAACTGCCAAAAGACACTTCCATTCAATGATTTTTACAGTCATCATGAATGTAGGACCAATGGGTGAACAGCTATTTCTTAACATTCAACTCACATGTGTCTCATGACACGAGAAGTCTGTGAAGTCACGCTCTGCGACACAGGTTGTCCTTGCCAGTTCCAGTCAGAAATGTCCATATACTTGTTTAACAAGAGCAACAGCCAAATGAGTGATGGAGGACATGATACATGTTATCCTTATTATCATTTAGAAGATAGAAAAACTAATCAGTGGGATCTGCATATGAGGAAACATCAGAAACATCAGGAGAGATTGAACCTGCTGAGATTTGTCTGCCTAACTCATCTGAGACAACTCATATTCCCCTCGGGGATTAACAAAGTACTACCAAATATAATGTGTTATGGAGACTGGAAATATTCCATATCCACTAGGTTTAGACCCGTATGAGGTTTTGAAGGCCGATACGGATGACAACATTCTTGGATTGAAATTGCTTTAAATTTAACCATTTTGATGCCAGTACTCAGTGCTTCCCTCCAGAATGTTATTCTTGTCAGGGTGGAAAAGCCTCTGAAACAGCATTTAGCTCATCATGGGACACTAAAACTCTCCACTAAAACCCATACTAATGAAATTCTGACAGGCCAATATCTTTTAGTTTTAGTCAAAGGCCAGTACAATATTTGCCTGTGCTATTTTTGACTAGGAACTCATCATTTCACCATCTGATTGATTTTATGTTTAGATAATGTCAGCTTGTTAGCTAGCTAACTGGTCAGCTAACCATCACTGTCTTGTTAACACATCTGATTTGTGCACTAGCTAACATATCAAGTTAGCTAGTAGTGACTTGTAGTCACCTTTTAACACTAATATTGGTTGCTTTGCTAAATGAGCCTGCTGGCTGGTTAGCTAGCTAACAGTTAGTTCAGGTTAACTGAGCTGACTCTTCTCAAGCTACAACTCAGAGTGTTTTGGAGTAGAGACTAGAGCTAAAGACAAGACAGTTTACTGTGTCACACTAACCTACATTTGGAAACAAATCTACTTTAGCAGACGATTCACTGTTACTTATTTGCACACAGCCAATTCCCCAGTGGACCTCCAAGATGGCGGCAGTTGTGGTCTCCAGATTTGTGACTCAGTTACAAGCCTCTGTACGCTGCTGTTTGTGTAAACAAACCCTTTCTCTCTTTTTCTCCCTTAGGCCAAACTGCCCAATCTGAAAGATGTTGACGTCCGGTACACAGAGGCCTGGTGATCGACCACGTTCGCGCATATTCACGCATAACTACACACACACATTCATACATGCACACACACGCATGCGTACACACCCTCGGATACACACATGAAATTGTGTGGTGATGTCGTCATCGTCATCATCATCATCATCATCAGACCAGGAACTCTGACATCATCCTAACGTGAGGATCGCTTCATACAACCGGAACGCGTCGTCTCAGACATGGTTACGTCGGACGAGGAGCCTTCATCGTCTTCAGACGTCGTCAACAACAACAACAACAGGAAGGAACTCTCCGGTCAGCGTCAAAATCACTTTTTTTCTAGACAAGAACATCTTTAAGGACCTTGTCACTTCCCTCTCTTCTGTCATCGGTATTCCAAGGACCTTGTTTTTAGCGACGTCATCAGAGGACACGCAAGGACCCCGCCACCTTATGACATAAGGGACCCTTTCTAACCCGAACCCTAACCCCTTTCTTTATCTCCGTGTCTTTATCCCTCACCCCCCTTCTTTCATACATGATCGCTCCGTTTTCGTATGCGAGCTAAATCCAGCTTTCCAGCCGTCGTCCCCTCCTCTGTGTGTTCATGTGTCATATGAGGACACTGAGGAAACCCTGAATTGATCTCCTGCCCTCAGAGCCTTCCTGTCTCTCTCTCTCTCTCCTGCTCTCTCTCTCTCTCTCTCTCTCTCTCTCTCTCTCTCATACCCTTGTGTGATGAAGGCTGGACAAAGCAGGTCACATTCCAGTACTTTTTGATATTGCCTCTGATCCGATCCACAATGTAGCTCTCTAAAAGACGTGTTCAACTCATTATTCTGGTCGTTGGTCTTGGCTTGTATTTTTCAGGTTCAGATTCTGGCCTTTTCAAGTCCTGCATTGGGAACGAGGTGCTACCTCTTGAGAAAAGAAAAGTTGCGAGACTGTGCCTATTCCTCACATAACGACACGTTCACACACTAAAAAAAAAAAAAAAAAATTGATTTTTATCAACTTGAATGAACATATTTTTCCAGACATCTGTGCTTTCATATATTGTGTGTTTATATATAAAACATATATATGAAAATATTCCCCAACGATGACATTTAAAAAAAAAAAAGAAAAAACAAGAAGCAGACATTTCGGGAGCTCTGCTCTGTAGAGGAAAAAAAAAAGTTAAATGGCGACATTTTTTTCCTTTTGAATTTGTTATCAGTGTACATAATGATGAACTCCCATACTATTTAATAGGACAGTTGTGTAGCAGTAGCTCGGTGGTCTGGGACTGCCTTCTATTTATAAGTTCTGTCTTTAAAATCTCCTTTACTCTGTCTCTCCTGGATTTTGTCATGACAATAATGAAGTATAGAGGCCGTTGTCTTTTTTCACGACACAATCAAGCCAACCAAGAGGGCGTGGATCTCTCTACCATGCAGGTGGTACCGTAGATCCCTAAAGCTGACTGTGGTAATTTACTAAGTGGACCTGTAAACAAGACACATCACCAGCTGAAAGTTTGTATATTTTCAAATCCTCTTGCTATTTTGGCTCTGTTGCACAGACGGGCCCGGGAAACGATCGCTTCGAGAAAGGACATTTGCCAAACGCATTCATTCAGTTTCCTTTTGTTTCGTGCACTTCTTCAGGCCGACGTCCGTTTGGTTGCTAATCAAAGCGATGCCGTCGGCTGAGTCGGCACCGAGCGGTGTGCGGCGTATGAAATGGTAATAGAACCTTTGACTCTGTCCAAGCGTCTCGCGGGCCCAAACGTGGACGGCGACCCCGCCGTTTGAGAGACACTGACGTCCGGAGCCGCGTCCCTGCCTTCCCGCTCGGGGCGAGGACGGAGGGTCGAAGTGCCTCCAGTGGGGCTGACAATCTGTTGCATACTGTAAATCCTTCTAATCACAGCCTTTTCTGTTTACATGGGAAACTGTGGACGAGTTAATATTTGCCTATTACCTTTTTACCTGTCAAACCACCTGTTTTGAATTGTTTTGATGTATTTATAGGCCATAATACACGGGTGACATTTTCAGGCTGTATCGATGAATACTATTGTCCTCAGCAGGGATGGGAATTGGCCAACGGGACAAAATTGTTGTATATATCAGAACGGGCTATAAGGGACAAAAGATCAGGACTGCAACAAAAATTGCCTGTCTACATTCCCTCAAAATGTTGCCCGTTTATTGTGGCAACATTTCAAGTTATGTGGTAACGGCCCTGACACACTGCAAGTCTGTCAGCAGCCTCTCTCTTCTCTCTGTCTAGACGTGGTTTGGGTTGGTTTGTCTTGTATCAGTGGCCCTCTTTTGGGTATTGCACAAACACACACACACACACACACACACTCACACAGTACGCAGACGACACACATTTCTACCCTTTTTTCAGTCAGCCCAATTCTGACTGCGTCCATCCATTTTATTTTTTTATTTTTTTGACTTCCAGAATGCTCCAGATTTTTGTTGGGTTGAGGCAGAAGGTGGAACAGAAGACAAAGTTTGGACGCCGTCCGCTATGAGTTATGAATTGACGCTTTGTTTCCTATTCATCGGGTGCCATGGCAGTTTTCTGGCTGGCGTTGTAGACTTCATTGTGTACGGCCATGTTCGGTCTGGCTTTAGGACCTCGTGCTCTCTTTCATATCCTGTATAATGTATATACAAGTGTATATAATTGTCTCCTCCCTGAACTCTCTTGGCCCCCATTTTTGCAACCCTCAATTCCTCTTTTCTCTTCTTCTTCTTCTTCTTCCTCTCCTCTCTGTCTTTCTCTTGCCCTCCCTTTGTGGGCGGGGCTAGCGTTGCCTTCATCTTAACAAACGTGTGCGTGTGGTCATTATTATGTTTATTTTTATTTTTTTTCCCACAAAGTGCACTGTAATCTAAAAATTGTCATCTATTATGTTTTCAATGGGTAATGTCTTTTAATTATTTTTTGTTTCCAACTTGGTTGATTTGATCACTTTAATCAAGCGTCTCCTGTGTTCTTGTTGGTAAGTTGTTTTTTTTTTGCATGTACATGTTGCTGCATCATCCGGTCTTTTTATTTTGTAATTTTTTGCTTATTTGTTTTACAAATGGTTTGAAATATGAAAAGGGTCCGATCACTATCTCACCGAGGTTAAGGACTGAAACGGAGAGATTCCATCTGACTGTGTCCTGTGTTCAGAGATTTCTGAAGCCTGATACCAATACCGGTATTTTTGGATTGAAACATATTGACTCGCTGTGATCAGGGAGGAACCTCCATCATATCACGCTGACCGGCCCAATATCTGATTTTTAACAAAAGGCCAATATCTCTCCAACATATCAGCAGACTGACAACATCAGTCTGAATCTAGCTTCGTTGTGCCCCAGATGTCGCCATGAATGGCACGGGGAAGGTTTTGTAATACTGTAGGAGGACATGTGATGGTTAAATACAAACGATTTTTTGTTTTGTCACATCTCCGTATCCTGTGGAGCTCACTGTTGCTTTGCTTTTGATTCATATCCAAACCCCTCCACCCACCCTCTCTCCTCATGCCACCTGTCAGTTATCTCTCTATAAGTTCATATTAGAAGCCCGAGATCGGCTTCTTCCTCTGAATTCGTAAAGGCTTTCTACCATTTCAAAAATTTGCGTCCAACATGCGCGAGAGTCTTAACGGTTGTTAAGGGAAGGGGGGCGGGGGTCTTCGGATGTGGCGCCGCCCGCCGGTGCAGTCCTGACCGATTTGGGGGAAAAAACAAAAAAAACAAATCTATTTACCATGATTCCTTGTCGTAAAATATTTTTTTGGCAGCTGGAAAAAAGGGCGCCCCATCATGTTTCTCTCTCTTTCAGTCTTTCTCCGCGTCGATCTGCTTCTCCTGCTGGGTTATTATTGCTGCTGCTGCTGCTCTGTGGCTGTTGTAATAAAAATACAAAAAGATCTTCAACAGGAAAAATAACAACTATGATGTGAAATAATTTCAATCAAAAATAAAAAACTGTCTGTGAATATGTTTCAGATGTGTGTGGCATGGGTTATTTGTAGGAATGGCTTCCTGAAGACACATTAGCAGTAAGTCCATCAAGTTTGAAATAACCCCAGGAAGGCGTTACATTGTGATTTCATATTTGGGGAGAATTTGTGTTGATGATATGGCGAATTGTCACTTCAAACACCAAACCCAAATCTGTGTAAAGCCTGACATCTAATGGTAGCAGCATGCTTTTTACCTTTAGATGTCAGGCTTCACACAGATTTGAATTGACACAGCATATTTTGGTAATGACACATTCATTGTGCTAAAAAGTAAGATTATAGAGGTGCTGTAGAGCAGTGGTTCTCAACGTGGGGTCCAGGGACCACCAGGGGTCCTTGAGGGGGTTCCAGGGGGTCTCCAGCAAACTGATGAATTGTTAACCTCCACCATTACTTCATTTACAAGAAGTTAACACAACTAGAGAATGTAGAAGAATGACTGTTTTGATCATAGTTTCACTGTTATTTCTCCACCTACAATACATATAGTCATGGAATTCTGCATAAAATCATATCTAACAATTAAAATATTCTCAGATTTGGGACCGAGAGACAAAATCTCATCAAATGTGGGTCCGTGGCCCTAATGTGGACTAAATTAGGGTCCTTGGTATGAAAAAGGTTGAGAATCACTGCCGTAGAGGATGGAACTTTTAAGAGGCCTATGACAAGGAATATGACACAATCAGTTATGCCACTCAAATCAAATGATATTTATTGATATGTAGTAAGGCTAGTGGTGTTAGATTTATGACTGAGTGTGTGTCTGTTGCATTGGCAGACATTGCTTTGCCAGCCTGAGCCACACCATGACATTTCATTTAAAGGGAGACCAAACACAGAGACTACTATTCAGGCTGGACTGACATCTACTGGTTAGCTTATTAATACAGAACATACAGAAACACTGGACTACTACTGCTATGCTGATATATGCTGATTGTAGTACCACAACTACTGCTACTACTACTGCTGATAGTACTAGTACAACTACTGTTACTACTTCTACTGCTGCTGCAGCTGCTACTATTTCTACTAGTACTAGCATAGGCGGCGCTAGGGCATCACGCATGGGGAAGCTAAAATTCCCAGGATTTTCAGGACAATATTAGGCAAACCACCTAAACAGCACTATGAAATAAGAAAGGCCACATCTTGCCATGAAATATAAAATTAGAATCAATGCATTAAGCTCAAAATTATCAAAATTATTACAATTATCGCTGGTATGGCCACATTGAGATAGCCAGTAGAATAATTCCATTCATTCTTCATCTATTCTGAGGTCAATTTGCCTTTACCAGTCAGAGATGTTTGTTCTGTTATTGTTTAATAAGAGCATCACAGTAGGATGACAGAAAAGTTTGTTTTATGAGCATGCGCCTAAGTTGCGGCTGTTGAGGCCCATTTACATCTCAACTAGGCTATAAAGATAACTATAAACTATAACACACTGCGCTCCATCAATCCATGTCATCCATCGATGGATAGGTCTCACTGGCTACGTTTACATGCACACTAATAAGGCGATTATAATGCCATTAAGGCAACAATGCGAGTAAGGTAGAACCCATGCAAACACCATACTCTGATTATTGCGATTATGCTCATAGTCGAAGTAAGCAGATATGTGGAGTACTCCGATCTTAATCGCATTAATTAACATGTATAGTCGCATTTCTTGAACTAAGCTGCGCATGTGTCCAGCTCACCATGTGAAGGTAAAAGGTAATTCTGGTCTGTACTGGGCTAGATGAGTTATTCTTACCAATATCTGTCATCCAACAGCTTGTAGGATATATTTCAGTTGATGAAATCGCTATATCCATCCAAAGGCGGCTTGGCAGTTACGTGCGTTCCACCTGCAGCCTCTAATTTGAACGATGTGGTGCGCATTTCCAAAGCGCTGCGCAATTACGCACACCTCAACCAGTGTACCTTGATATTGCACAACCAGCATCAGGCTCTTGCCAAATAGGTACACACACCGCTGTGTTTTTGTGCACACATGGTAGGCTATTCCGCGCAGCTTCCAAGTTTCTACAGTGCAAATCATCAGGAATACAGAGACGGACGGTGACACACTATAGTAGAGCCTGGAGCATGCCATTTTGTAATTGTAATAGAGAGATGCATATGGCTGCGACGAACAACATTATATGTGGTAGCGCACAATCATGACTAGTTTTGATTACATTTAAAGTGACGGGACAGGAAACGAATTATTTTTATCAGAACATATCGAGGGCTTGGAGCCAAAGGGGCGTAAGTGCGTTATAGTAGATTTTACAAGAGAGCCAAAACAATTTTTGAACTTGGATCAGCTGCCGTTACCACATACTAAGCACAATATTTTAACTTTTTGTGTTATCAGATTGAGCATTACTATAAAAACAATACTGCCACAGTTTAAGTTGAATTATATTTGTTAACTTTTTTAAAAATGGCAAAAGAGTGAAATACGCCTTTTTGGCACAAACATTGTCCCAATACAGCCATGCAGAATATGGGCGTATGTAAGTAAACAATTGTAAAACACATTCATTTTAATACAAATCTAGCAATTACACTTCAATCAACACTGAAATATAAAACAAGATCGGAATGAATATCTTTATCTTGAAGTAATGCTCAGCAACTTTCACCAAGGCCTTTAAAATTGTAGGCTACATGGAGCATATCAAATTGATTGATACATTTTTTCTGTTAAAAACTTTTAATAAACCTTTTTAATAAACCTCTATAGACATAAGAAACTACTTTTGATTCTAAACTACTACTTTTTTTTTCCTTTTGCTAGTATAATACTTTTTTGTATGTGTCCCAGGACACATCACTTATTGATGTGTCCTGGGACACATTCAAAGACCTGTAAAACTCCTCATAACACTGAGGGATAACTTCAGCTACCAGCAGTCTTACTACCAGAGCTCATCTTGACCAGTTCACACTCCTAACATTATAAAATAACATTTTGAATCTATAGGCCTAAGTATTTCATGGGAATATTAACATATTTACATTCATCTAATATTGACCTAGAATATTAATTAGGATATGAATAGGATACAAAAAATGATGTGATCATGCTGCCATGCTAGCATTACTTACGTCAGCATGCATTTTGTGTTGACCTCTAGTTGACCTCTTGATTCTAAGTGCTGTTAGAATCCTCTACCCACAATGCTTGTTCAGTGTCAAAAGTGGGGTTTTGCTTGGTGTCAAAAGGCCATAAGTGCAGTTACACCCTTTTGGCAGTTTAATTAAAACGTATGGGTCATGATTTCAATTGTGTCGTTTTGGCACTGAAAAGATCTCACTGAGACCTTTCAACTGATATATAATACTCATATTCGCACTTACGCCCCTTTGGCTCCAAGCCCTTGATATGATACCTGTGCCACTGGCGGCGCGACGGGACACCGGAGCTTTCCTCTTGACTGATGTCTCACCTTCGTGACGGGGGAAACCCTCCGTAGTGTTAGAAGAAGAGGGAGAGGAAGATGAGACTGCTGCGACTGGCCCAGGTTTCCTAAATGTGCCTTTTGTTTTTGGAAAGAGTGAACCTAACCATGCATTCAACATTTCACATTCATTTGATTTGAATGAAAAAAACATTACAGACTATGAAGAACAGACTAGACAAGTTCTTTATTCTCACTTTCTGACTCGGGGTATCAGACAGTGGGTGCGGCTGTAGAGGGTGGCTGTGCGCCCGGCACCGGCGTCTCCAATGCACCAGTGCGCCACGAAGCCATAACGCGTAATTATTTTATAACCCTGTGACATCCAGTCTAACGGCTTAACACCTTGAATTTGTCGCAATTATTCGGCACAAATTGTGGCTCTGCTAAAAGAATGGAATGCACTTAATTGAGACTGAGTCACACCATATCAGCCTGACTCGTATCTGGAAAGACAATACAGCATTAGCCTCACATTAGCCTACATACATCACATCTCCACATGGGTTTGAGACTAGTCTGTGGTGGAAACCACCTGGTGGTCTTAGAGTAACTGCACAATCAATATTATATAATATATTACGTTACCTACTGCGTCATATGCACTGTGTGGATTGAAGAGGTCAGTGCCCAGGAACATGAAGGCCACGACGCACCCGAGGGCCCACATGTCGATGGCCTCGGTGACTGGGAGCCCCAAGAGGACCTCTGGAGACCTGAGGGTGGAAGACAAGAGCCAAACAGAAGAAATGTTACTGAGATTTGAAGAGCAAGAATACAACATCTGACATGGTACCAATCCAGACACAGGACCACACTATGTCAGCACTAAATGTTGACACCAACTGTCAATTACAGTCAAATTCAACATTTTTCCTAGTAGCTACAGAGGAATGACAGAACCTCAACTACTCATTTGTAGTGCTACGAAACTCTCAGTAGAACATACCTGTAGCAAAGTGCCTGAAAGGTTTCACAAGGTGCGATTATTATTAAGAGGCAGGGATGGCCATACCAAAGTCAATTAGCTTGACTTTCAATGGCTGATCCACACAGTCCACCGGCATTACATTTAGGTCTGATCACACCAATTTATTTCAGAGCTGAAAAGGCCGTAACCAGCTGCTTCGCAATCGGTCGAATTTCTCGTAGAGGCAGGGACTCACAGTCTCGTTCCTCCATAAAATCCTTCAGACATTTCGAAGACCAGACAGGGGTATCCTCGGTCCACGAAACTCTCCTGCCACCGCACCAGGTGACAGACACACGTCTGCATCCAAAATGCTGATCATTCCCAGCATGTCCGACTGGGGAGAGAAGGTGAGATGTTAGTCAGGTTCATGTACAGCTAGTTAGAAACAGTTCATATTACACATTTTAATAGACCAAGCAACATGTGAAACATGTTACCCAAAACTTTCATGAGCATTATCATCAAAAAGAATAAAATGATCCACCTCTCTATAGAAATCCAGCGCGGCATCCTTCTCCAGCACCTTCACAGCCACTTTGGTGTCTGTGCCCAACTTCAGGCACTGGGCCACTTTGCCAAAGCACCCCTCCCCCTTGAACACCTGAACCAGGTAGTCAGCACTTCACCCTGGACTACCTGGAATTCCACAGGTGCCTGGGGGAGCGGTGTGGTCGGGACGCTCCGGGGACTGGACATCGTGGGGAAATCGCTGAATCTGGGGAGAATATTTGTAAAAAACAGTCGTTACATTCAGAGTCATGCAGTCAACACAACACATACAGACACATAACTAAACCATTAATTATGCCCTTGAATTTAAATGCTTGCTTATCAGTCTAAGTCTATATGAAGTAGATACATGTATCAAATGCAGAAGATACTCTGAGCATTTTAATGAGCAGCATTCCCAACGAATAATACAAGAGGCTGAACAAGAAAATACAGTCTTGGTACTTCTGTACATCATCAAACAATGAATTGTCATTCACCTCCTCAGTGATGTCATCATCTTGGGTGTGAGCCTTTCCAATGGGGTTTTCACATAATCGGCCCTGTCACGGTCTGATTTTTAAACTCGGATGTTTTCACCAACACACATTTACGTCTCTAATGTCACTGGATCCATTGAATTGTGTAACTGTTTTCCAGTGTGTGTGTGTGTGTGTGTGTGTGTGTGTGTGTGCGTGTGTGTGTGTGTATGTGTG